>NW_026057578.1:76033464-76283816 GCF_023721935.1 Panthera uncia | reverse complement strand
ATATATATATATATACATATATATATATATATATATATATATACATATATATATATATATATGTTATCGTTATAGCCAAATAATTCTCATGCTCAGTTTTTCCACATTCTGAAGTGATGTCACTAGCATTGTCGGCTACTGCAACCCACAAATATTCCTGGCGTTCAATCACAGCTGCTTTTTGTTTTGAGGGTAAAGGGAGAAAGATGTGGAGACTTTCCTGGAGCCTAAACAGTGTTGATCATGGGAGTGGAATGTCGGGTCAATGGGTTGTGCTGTGGCAACAATACATTCTGGGTCCTGAATGACAGACGTGTCAATGTGTTCTTTAATAAATATATTTTTACTTTGTTTGTTTGTGATAATGTAGGCCTCTTTGAAGTACGAGGCCTAGGGCAAGGATCCTTCTTGTCTAGGTCAGGTACATGGTCTTGTACATGACTGTATTAATCAGGGTTCTCCAGAGAAACAGAACCAGCAGGTTTTATAATATATAAACAGATTTATTTATAAATAAATATAAAATGTAATATAAATAGAGATAATTAAATATATAATATAGTAAATACATTAAATATATCAATATTTATTGATACTTAATAATTATATTCATCTATTATATAATAAAATATAATATAATGAAATATACACATAAATACAATATATATCATGTATATATATCCCATATATATATATATATATATATATATACACACACACACACACACACGTATATGTATTTGATATATATATAATAAGGAATTGGCTCACATGATTATGGAGTCTGAGAAGTCCCAATATCTGCAGTTGGTAAGCTGAAGACCCATCTAATGCTGATGCAGTCTGAATCAGAAGGACTGCGAACCAGGAGAGCAATGGTGTAAGTTTCAGTTTGAAACCTGGCAGGCCCAAGAGCCAATTTTTCAGTTGAGTCTGAAGGAAAAGACCAAAGTCTTAGCTGCAGCAGCCAGGCTAGAGGAGTTCCCTCTTACTAAACTTTTTGTTATATTTCAATCTTTAGTTGATTGGGTAAGGCCCACCCACATTAGGAAAAGCAGTCTGTTTATTCAGTCTACCTATGTTAATCTCATCTGGAAACACCCTCACAGACAATACACCCAGGATTATGTTTGACTTAATGTCCAGGCATTCTGTGGCCCAGTCAAGTTGACACATAAAATGAACAGTCATACTGACCAAAACCTAGAAAATATAGAAAAAGAGCTGTCCAAGTAGATGATTCCAAAAGCATGGGCTGTAGCTAATGGCTGTTCCTTGGGAGAAGGGGCATTTGTGCAGAAACGCCATTTTTGGTGTCCTTAGTGGCAAAGCTATACCATGGGCTAATCCTGTAACATTTAATCTTTGTTTCTGAGCAACCAAGCAGATCAAGATGCATGTAGTAAACTTGGTATAAAAAGGTGAGGACATGTATAAAATGGTAAAAATGTCTCCATCTAAAATTGTCTCAACATTCTGAGGAATATTTATTTATAATAAGTAGGGTTCACTTGTCAGGAATATTTAGAAGTGTGGATAGCTCATTCCCCAATGACTCGGATCACAGGAAATGCAGCTTTATGTTTGCATACACTGTAAATATACCCAACACAGTGATTGAGTACTTGCTAAGAACAAGATATACCAGATTTTTAAAGGGAATTATGAAAAAAGTAAGGAAGAAAATCATTGACTTTTGAGGAGCCTTCAGTTTTATAGAAAATTCAAAACAAGTCCAAATATGTACCCATTAACATAGGCAATAGAAATGTACTGATGTATATATAATTATACACACTTCATTCTTTGGCTTTCTGCTTATTTGTAACTAGTGATAATATAGATCTGGGGCATGCCAAACTGACGTTGATTTTTTGTTTTGTTTTGTTTTGTTTTTGTTAAGAGCAAGATTTAGAAAAAAGAAAAACAAGGATGGAAACATTTTCTGGATGCCCAGCATGTGCCAGGCACTAAGATGGTTGTTTTACATGCAATACCTCATGTAATCCTTATGATAGTTCTGTGAGGTAAACTTTTTAAAAATGAGGAAACTGGGTCTCATAGCAGTTAAATATAGATCACTTCAACTTCAGAGTTACACACCAAACAAACTAGCAAGAAAATGCTTAGGAAGCCGGCCATTCTTGAGAATATTAGAATATTAGAAGGTGACATGAACAAATATCGATAAATCCATTACAGATAATCCTTATCTTTTTATTGGAGAGAGTGCTGAAAGACATCAACCAATTGTAGGTTGATAGCCTGTTTTAATTTATTGAGTGCACTCTGAATAACGTTACCCTATATGGTAGTTAAATAACTTAACTTCTGGTTAATTTCCAGCGTGAGCTGTCTCTCATTTTAATGTGAATAAATTAGGGGCACCTAGGTGGCTCAGTCGGTTAAGCATCTGACTTTGGCTCAGGTCACGATCTCGCGGTTCATGAGTTCAATCCCTGCATCGGGCTTTGTGCAGATAGTTCAGAGCCTGAAGCCTGCTTCAGATTCTGTGTCTCCCACTGTCTCTGCCTCTCCCTCACTCATGCTCACGCGCGCTGTCTCTCTCTCTCTCAAAAATAAATAAAAACATTTTTTAAAATTAAAATTTTTAAATAAATAAAATAAATAATAAATAATAAATAATACATTAAATTCAACTTTTGAGTTGCATTATGGAGAGCCAAAGAGCCAAAGTGTTTTCTACCATGAACAATTTTGTGAGATGACCCCCCCAGGATGGGTGCTGGGGAGAGAAGATTGTTCTTTGTTCTCCCTTTCTAATCATTATAAGCAAGTAAACTAATGTGTGCTATTAATCTGTTAGACTGTCTTGTTCTGTGTAGTCTAGTTTACAAATATGACTCAGTCCAACCAGGCCCTCCTCCCTTCTGCCCATGATCCAAGCATGAAAGCTCAGAGCTATAAACAGGGTTACTGTATATATAAAAAAATATATATATGTATTTTATTATATCTCATGGTATTATATTATTATATTTATAAAAGGTTTTCATATTTAATAAAATAGCAGTCATCTTGTGCCATTACATAGTGCTTTACAGAGACAAGGCACAGAGAGATGTGGGCCCAGCAGTGTGCAGCATTCATCTTTAGTAAGTGTTATTGATGACTGGGATGGAGTGAGTGTGCTGAGTTAGAGACACTTCATTCTGAACTTGGATCAGAATTAGAAAAAATTAGAAAAACACTGCAGAAATGAACACTCTGCCTGAGGTGAGATTTCTTGCAGTGCCTTGCTACCTAAATAACATAGAGGCTGTGTGTTCACCAAATCTTTGCAGGTAATTAGTGTCAGTGATTTATCTCAGAGAAGTTGCATTGTTCCTGTATTCAGAGACGTAAGTGGTTATTTCAGAATTGGCTGGTGTGGTTTAGATTTTGATCTGTAGCTTTGGTTTTCTTGTGATTCATATTGATTGCTCCAATTTGTATGCTGCTTTGCTCTGTAGGTTCTTGATCTACTTGTTTCTCTCCTCTTTGGCCATGGTTATAGGTTTATGTTTCCAATTTTCGATTTTCTTTTCTTCTTGATTTTCAGTGTTTGTACTCAAGGTGGCTTTTTTTTTTTTTTTTTAAAGTAGTTCTTGCTTTTGTTTATTTGCCCTGCTGTCAGGCCTGTTTGGCCTTGTCCATGATATAATGGAAATGAAAGTGCTTTGTAAGTCCTAAAGCACTATTCAAATGTAAGAGATGATTACTATTTTATTAAAAATAATAACCTTGGTTATAGCTCTGAGTCCTCTTGCTGAAATCTGGGGCAAAGGGGAGCACCTGATTGGACAGGTGGGTCATCTTTATGCACTGATATCCTAGTTTGCAGCAGCCCTTAGCAACTGGCATTGTGACCTAGATTCCCTGCAAACATGGATTACAGTTTGTGTCTACTCTTAAGTATAGAGGCATGAGCCTAGAAAGGAGACCAACAGCCTGCCTGGTCCTACTCAATGCCTGATTCGTAACTCGTGTTCACACTCTGATTTTGGAGGCCTAAAATACTCTGGCAGGCCAGGAGGAGGCTTAGATCTTACCTTTACTTCCTGTGCTCTGTCAGGGATATTATTGTAGGCTGTGTGGTAACATTGGCAGATGGCTTTGGTGACTCTCATGGTTCACCTACAAATTCACGTCACCTTTTAAAAATCAGTCCTAAAATTGTTTGAGAACAGAACTTTCATCCTGTTTTAAGTAGTTCTGCTTCCTCATCAAGAAGTCCCACTGAGTTTAGGCCTGACCTAAAACCAGGCTGTACCTACAATTACCGTGTTTCAGTTGGTGTAGTACCAGGCCCAGCATATGACTGTAGATCCTTATAAGCTTAACTCACTTATATCTAGAGCTAGTTCCTAACTTTTGAAAAGTTGTTCTTTGTTTTAACTAAGCTATCATTAGTGGAATCCATCCCAACTTTGGAGAAAAAGGTCCTTCTGGGCTTCCCAGTAGATTGGAAATACAGAAAAGTTTTTCAGGGTGAGGGAAGGGTTTAAGAGTCACCCCCAAAAATGTTGTGTGACGTGCAAAGGGTGGGTTTGGGACAGGGTTTTGTAAAAGGAGATATGTCCAGTCTCTGACCAGACATCCTTAGGATCAGCACACAGTCTCATGAGGTAGACAGTATTTGAATCCATCTTTGTGCTCACTTTTGTACTTTATTATTTATTCATGCATTCAGCAAATATTTATTGAGCACTCATTCCGTAATAGGCAGTTGCCATCTGTTAGATGCTAGGGACATAATTTCTGATAATTGTCCTGGATCTGGAGGTCATCTGTGCTATTGTCTGTAAATGGGCTTTAGGTCAGACAGATCTGGATTCTAGTGTCTTTTCCCTGCTTCGCTATTTGTGTTACTCTATAAACTTATTCAATAATTTGTCACCTGGGTCTTGCTTTATGCATCTGTGAAATTGTATAACAATTACCACATTGAGCTGTGATGAGGATTCTATAAGTGATGTATATAACACTCCATGCTAGACACACAGTAGGTCTCTCACTTATTAATTGCTGGTTGTCTCTTCTGCACTCATCCCTTAATCATTATCTCAAGCTCACTGATTGCTCTTTGCCTGGGACAAATTGGCCTCCAAGTAGAATGTAATAGTACTTGAGTCTTTATGCAAATAGACCTATGGATAAGATAATTTCAATAGAGTATAGATCCTAGTTCAGGATTCCAGAAATGTATAAACACATTCCTAGTTATATTTTCCTTTTATCAACATCATTAAATATTTTTAAAAATTTTTTTATGTTTTTATTTTATTTTTGAGAGACACAGTGTGAGGGGGGAAGGGGCAGAGAGAGAGATAGAGAGAGAGAAACACAGAATCTGAAGCTGGCTCCAGGCTCTGAGCTGTCAACAAGAGCCCGATGCTGGGCTCGAACTCACAGACTGAGATCATGACCTGAGCCAAAGTCCGTCCCTTAACTGACTGAGCCACCCAGGCACCGCTAAAGATTTTTTTTTAACTGAACAATTAAACTAATCAAAATGGTTATGCTGGCAGACTGGACAACTATTAAAATAACAAAGAATTGCACATAGGAATTAACAGAAGAGATAGAGTGGAATCATAAAAATATTTAATCCAAAGAAGGGAGAAAAAGAGGAAAAAGCGAACAAAAGCATCATGCAAATATGAAACAGCAAGAAGTAGATTTAAGCTCAACCATATCAACAATCACATTAAATATAAAGGGTCAAAATACCCCAATTAAAAGACAGAATGGACATATTGGATAAAAAGCTGAAATTCACTGTGTTCATTTTATAAGAAACCTACTTTACGTATTAAGACATATTTACATTTTAAGCAAATTAATGGAAAAAACATATATTAACAATAATCTAAACAAAGCTGTAGTAGCTGTATGAACATCAGACAAGTTAGATTTCACAGCAAAGAATATTAACAGGGATAAAGAGGGTCATTTAATAATGATAACAGAGTCTACTTATCAATAGGACGTGAAAAAATCTTAAACATTTATACAACTAATAACAGAGCTTCCAAACGTGAAGCAAAAACTGCAAGGAGAAAAACATACAAGTATAATCAAGATGTTTTAGCACTTTCTCTTAATAATAGAACTTATAGAGAGAAGAGCCCAAAAGGTTGTAGAAGACCTAAACAATATTATCAACTAACTTGGCATAACTGACCTGTATAGAACACTGCATCTAACAACAGAAGAGTACACAGCACTTTGCACCCAATAACCTAGCACCTGACACAGCACACTAGCCAATTCTGTCAACAGGAAGATGCTTCTGTCAGCAGTAAGCACCATTGTTCTGGGTTTCTCTAGACCATGAGAAATCCTGCAGGATTCCTGTTAGAGTTGTACAGATCCCTCTTTGGGGCACTGCTGCTGAGTATCCTGGTAGCAGCTCCAAGAGAAGGTCACTGTTTCAAGAGCACAGCTCACCTGCCCAGAATGAGGTCAGGGATTGAATCTGGACCAAAGTTCTAACCCACACTTTATCATCTGGTTGGGGAGAACAGCAGCCTCTTTTTCCAGACTTGTTAAAATCAACATAAGGGCTTGGCATTGAAAACAAAACAAAACAAAACACGATAACTATGCCAGAGTTAGGCCCATCCAAAGATTTTCTGTCATTTGTTAAAGGTATTTGGACTGTTGAAATCAGTTCAAACAATAGAGACCCATTCCAAAAAAAACCTTGAGAGATTATACTCCCTTAAGATAATTATGACAAGGCACATCTTCCTGCCTGCTACCTTTCCAAAGGGAGAAAATATGAAACCATGGGAATTATGATAGAACTGTCAAATACAAATGTAATCAGCTTTAACTAATACAATGTAAATGTAATTCACATAATAGTGTAACGAATTGTAATTTTTTGATCAAGGAGAACAAAGATAATCTAGAAGAATTATTGGTATAATGGTGACATTTTCATGGTGTCATTTTGTAGGTAGTCCTATCATTGTCAAATTCCAGTGAAGGATTCCTCGTGGGAATCAGGTGTATAAATGAAGGATGGAAGAGAATAATAGCTACAGCCACAAGGTACTTTGCACCTCACCGTGAACCTTGGCTGCTCGGTGTGTGTCTGTACTCCAGATGAGCTTCCTCTTCAAAGCAGCCTGTTCTGTGAACATGAAGCTATGCCCAGATTATAGTACATGCCATGATTTATCACAGCCTACCTTCAAGTGATATTCTACCACTTTATGAATAGTATAAGGATGTTACAATAGTGTACTTCCATTTCTCTCCTTCTGGTCGTTGTGCCATTTTTATCATAAATTTTACTTTATTTATTTATTTTTGATGTTTATTCATTTTGTGAGAGGGAGAGGGAGAGCACAAGCAAGGGAGGGGCAGAGAGAGAGGGAGACACAGGATCCAAAGCAGGCTCCAGGCTCTGAGCTGTCAGCACAGAGCCCGACGTGGGGCTAGAACCCACAGACTGTGAGATCATGACCTGAACCTTGCAATCATGAACTGAGCCGAAGTTGGATGCTTAACTGACTGAGCCACCCACGTGCCCCCATAAATTTTACTTTTGTGTATGTTATAAACCCTACAATATTTTTTAATGTTTATTTATTTTTAAGAGAGAGAGAGCACCAGTAGGGGAGGGGCAGAGAGAGAGAGAGAGACAGACAGACAGACAGACAGACACAGAATCTGAAGCAGGCTTCAGGCTCTGTCTGAAATGAAACTGTGAGTGCACAGCTCAATGCGGGCTCGAACTCACAAGCTGTGAGATTGTGACCTGAGCTGAGGTTGGGTGCCTAACTGACTGAGCCACCCAGGCGCCCCTACCCTACAATATCTTTTAAATTGCTTTTACTCAAATAGCCAATTATCTTTTAAAGTAATTTAAATAATAAGTTAAAAATCTATATTTACCCATTTAGTTTCTATTTCTAGTACTCTAATTTGCGTAGATTCAGATTTACATCAGCTATCATTTTCCTTCTGCTTGAAGCACTTCCTTGAACATTTCTTGTAATGTAGATCTGTTGATAATGAATTCTTTCAGCTTTTGAATGCCTGAAAAAAATCTTTATTTTGCCTTTGTTTTTTTACAAAGTAAAGAATTCTCCATTGACAGATTTTCCCCATTAAGTATTGTAGAGATGTTATTCCATTGTGTTCTAGTTTGCATTGTTTTCAAAGAAAAATCTGCCTCCATTCTTTGTTCCTCTGGATGTAGTGTAATTTCTTTTTTCTGTAGCTGCTTTTAAGATTCTTCCTTTTCATTGGGTTTTAAGACATTTGATTATGCTGTGCCTTGGTGTAGTTTTCTTCATGTTTCTTGTGCTTGGAGTTTGTTAAGCTTCTTGGATCTGTGGGTTTATAATTTTCATCAAATTTGAAAAAATTTTTGCCGGCATTTTTTCAAATATTTTCTCCTATCCTTTTCAGAGATTAAAGTGACATGAATATTAGGCCTCATAGTTGTCTCACAGCTCATAGACTCTCTCTGTTCCTTTCTTTCCCCATTTTGTAATGTTTCTATTGCTGTGTTTTCAAGTTTACTAATGTTCTCTTTTGCAATGTCTGATCTGTTCTTAATCTAATCTAGTTTATGTTTCATTTCAGACATTGTTGTTTTTATCTTTAGAAGTTAGATTTAGTCCTTTTTTTATATCTTTCATGTCTCAGTTAACATGCTAAAGTATTCCTACCTTCTTGAACATATGGAATACAGTTTTAGTAATTCTTTTAATGTGCTTCTCTACTAATTCTACCATCTGTACCAATTCTGAGTCAATTTCAATTTATTGATTTTTTTTTCTTCTGGTTATGGTTATATTTTCCAGCTTTTCTACATGCCTGGTCATTTTTAATTGGATATTGAGAATTTTACCTTGTTAGGTGTTATATATTTTAGTATTCCTATAAATATTTTTGAGCTTTTTTGCTGGGACATTATTAAATTACTTCAAAATAGTTTGAGTATTTCAGTATTTCACTGTTTTTATGCTTTGTTAGGCAGGATCAGAGCAGTGTGGTCAGGGTTAATTTTCCCCACTACTGAGGCAAAATCCCTCTTTGTACAATTATGAGGTCTTTGCACTCTGGCTGATGGAAAGAGGCACTGTTTCTTTTTATCTCTAATCCTCTCAAATGATTTTTTTTCCCCCTCGGTCTTGAATAGTTTCTTCATGTACTTGAGCTGATCAGTACTCAACTCTAGAAGGGGACCTTCTTAAGATCTCTAGAGTTTTCTTTCTTTCTTTGCATCTCTCTCCCCTCCACTACTCTGTCCTGAAAACTCGACTGTCTCCAGGACAGATCCATGTCTTCAACTGAAGGAGACCATTGGGCTCTATGTGGGTTCCCCTCCTTGTTACATGACCTGGTAACTTTCTCCAGGCAGTAAGTTAGGGCCATTTGTGGGGATCAGCTCATTTGTTTGCTATCTCTCAGGGACCTTTGGTGTTTATTGGCTAATGTTCAGTGTTTTACAATCCAGGTTTTTATGTATATTGTCTGCTATTTTTGTTTTTCAGCCGGAGTGTAAACCCAATCTCTCTAACTTTATCTTGGCTGGAGGCAAAGTCAGTAGTATCATTTATAATTAAAAAAAAAATCTTGTGCCTCTTCAATCTTTCCATTCCCTATATTTTTAAATTTTTTTAAATGCTTATTTATTTTTGGGAGAGAGAGAGAGCGCGTGTGTGCGCAAGTGGGTGAGGGGCAGAGAGAGAGGGAGACACAGGATCAGAAGCAGGCTCCAGGCTCTGAGCTGTCAGTACAGAGCCTAGTGTGGGCTCCAACCCACGAACTGCAAGATCATGACCTGAGCTGAAGTAGGTCGCTTAACTGACTGAGCCACCCAGGTGCCCCTTCATTTCATATTTTTGAATGTGGAGGAGTTTATGGAAGTAAACCAGAAAGGGTTCCTTTGGTTAAAATATCTCTTTAGATATTTTTTCTCATTCTTTTTCACTATGATTCTTTGCCACCAAAGTGATCTTTCCAAATCTAATCATCTCTCATTTCTGCATAAATTCATCATGGCTTCTGAATGGCTACTCAGTAATGTCCAGACTCCTTGGTATGTCTGCAGGGCTCTTGTGTACCTGTTAACCATCATTTCTAATGCCACTCATCTCTCCTATCATACTTTGTGCTCTGCTGTCTGCCACGGTAGTATGTATGGGTTCCCGAGGCAGAGCAACAGTTCAGATTATATGTAATTTCCCTGATTTGGTGGAAATTAACTTCTTTAATATCTTATCTGAAAATAAGAGTAATTAATAATACTACACACCTGCCAGGGTTGTGAACACCAAATGAAATAATATCTGTGAAGTGCTCACCACTGGGTCTGGCACAGAGTAAGTGCTCCATTAACATAATTTATTACTGGGATGACTCCTCAAATGCATCATGTTCTGCTTCTCTGCCCTCTGGGCCTTTAGACATGTTTCTCCTGTTGCCTAGAAGTTCTCCTTTTCCTGCTCCATACACTCTGTTACTTCCTACTTCTCTTTTCAAATGACTCTTGAGCTTTACCTCATGTGGAAGCTTTCCCTGACCTTCTGATCTTAATAGGATATTCCATGATGCCACATAAAATTGTTTTGAAATTGTTTCCCCCTTCCGTCTTCATTGCAGGAGGGGGAAATTGTGGATCCTGGTAAGTGATCAATGTGGAAGGAAGGAAGGAAGGAAGATAGGCTCTTTTTTTAAAAAAATATTTTTTTATTTTTGGGGAGAGTGCAAGTGTGGAAGGGGAAGAGAGAGGGGGACAGAGGATCTGAAGTGGGCTCTGTGTTGACAGCAGCAAGCCCAATGCAGGACTCGAACTCACAAACCATGAGATCATGACCTAAGCCAAAGTCTGATGCTCAACCAACTGAGCTACCCAGGTGTCCTAGGAAGCTTGGATCTTAATAACTGTTGAATAGAATGATGGAAAGGACATTTATAATACTCTGACATAAAATTTTGTTTGAATGAACACCATAGAGGCCCACAATTTCTAGGTGAAAGGACACTGGGAGAACAGGAGTAGCATGCTCCAGGATACAACATGGCTGGTCACCACTGCATTTTGAGCCTCTCTGTAAAACTGCCACAAGAGGCTGCAATTCAATAACAAGTGGTGCAACTTGGCAAGGAAAAAGAGTAAAGCCTGGTGATGAGAAGGAAAAAAAATGCAAGAGAATGAAAATCATGAGCCAAACAATACGAGAACAGCTTCCTACCCCTATCGTTACCCCATGGCCCGGGCCCCCAGCATTGGTGGCATTATCTCTGCACAGCCAGAATTTTGGGAAATGCCTGCCAATATTGACATTTCCCCACATAATGAAATCAAGGTGGATTGGTGAACAGTCACTTTAAAAGTTAACTGTTGAAAACCTGCAGGTTAGAGCTCTTAAGCTAATGCCTGTTGGCTTGATGGCAGTTTTGGTGCTTGCTCTTTTTTTAATTGTTTTTATTTTTGGTCTCTCTTGTTCTCTTGATTTTGATGGCAGGACGTAGAGGTCTCTTTAATTTTATTTCTGAAGGCAGGTTAAGGGACATCTTGCTTGGCTTTTCTGAGTGATATTTTTGTTTCCTTACTCCCTTTTCTACTTCCTTTCTCCAGTGTATGCTCTCTCTTTAGCAATGCCTGCCTCTTGTCCTATAGTGTTGCACAGACATTTGGGTATTTTGATAAACTCAATCCCTACCATCTTCAACCTTCCTGAAGTCCCTGGAGGCTGTGTTAAAGGAAATTGTTCATGACTGAGTCATTGATGACATACTCAGAGCTCTGCCAGCATCTCTTCCTCAGAACCAGTTCCTCTGGTGGTCCTAGAATAAATCAGAGGTGGGAGACCTCTGTGTTTAATGGAAGATGTTTCCATCCCATAGACTGGAGGCTGGCCCAGTTATGGCCCATCTGGAGGAGAGCCTCACGCCAAAACTCATGTCTCCCTTTTCCCCTTTTCCTCTTCTATTCAAACCTCAGACTGAGGTGAGTGAAAGCAGGGGATTAAGCCTGGCATAAATTTGGATCTATCAGTATATTTCCATTTATTGATGAGCAGATCACAGACTAGCCCTAGGCATGTTTTCAAACTTAATGAAGAAAAGACAGTTTCTGCCACAAGAGCTCTTCATCTAACTGACAGCATCAATCAAGAGCCACTCTGACTCCTGGCTGCTCTCAGTAATGAAACCTTTCTCCTAAAAACTGGAGAGGCTGGGGAGACAGAATAGTGGGCCATGGGAGGGAGGGGCAGAAGACGCTAATTCATCTTAATTATTTCCTTTGCCTCACCATGGGCCCTGATAAAGGTGTGCAGGAGACCAGAGGGTGAGGTTTGGTGGTAGCTGGGAGGTCGTGGAAAGCAGAGACAGTAGAGAGTCTTTCCCCAAGGAGAATGGTGCTATGGCAGCGGCTTTAAACTTGGAGGTGTTTTTTTTTTTTTTTTTCAATCCCCTGTGGTGAAGAGCCCGCATCTAGGAGATTCTCCTTCCAGAAGTTTATTGTCCTTTCTATTTAGGATACAGCAAATAGAATTTCTGTTCTATTCAGAAATCTGAGACCTTAGAGATTGGGTACTTCAGTGGTTTTCAAACCTTTCTTTTGCTGGAGAACGCTTTTTTCCTCCCTGAAGGAAAGCTACCACCTCTACAAGAGCCCAATAGTTAAACACACCAAAAAGAGTAATAAGGATTTGGTAGTTTGGCATGGAATGAAGTTGCAGGAGGTGTATGCTGGGATGGAAACAAGTGGCCATATAGATGCACCAGAAATCTAGGTTTCTGAGAAGCACTGAACACCATGAATCTAGTTCAGTGCCCTTAAGTTGAAGAGCAGGGAGGTCATGAGATTTATTGAAGGGCAAATTTATAATTCCTGGTGGAGCTGGTCTTCTGATTTCTCTTTTCCCCTTAAGATGAGGTATCTACTTTGTGCCAAGCATCCTGATGTGCACCAGTGATGTAAAGGGAGAGGAAGGAGGAGAGAGAGAAAAATAGGCTGCGTATGGATCTGTGGATCTTCCAGCCATCCTTGAGAAGGTGTGGCCTAATAGGTCTCTAGGACATCCCTCTAAGCTTTCCATGCTGCCACCAGCAACAATGGTGCTTTCTCTCTGAAATAATTCATGTATCTCTGACAGAGGGGCTTCATATTTCTGCCTTTGAGGAGAAATTATTTGCCACATTGGCCTCAAAACTATAAGCTATCCTTGTTGCCTTCACCTCCCTAATCTCCCTTAATCAGCTCATTACCTAGATCTGTTGAATTACCTCTCAAATAACCCGAGTCAGTTTACTTGGTTCTGTCTTCATCTGAAAACCGTGGTCCAAACCACCATAATCTGGAAGACCTGGCAAAGGCCTCTTTATAGACCCTCCTCCTTCATTCTAGTCTCATTTAAATTCATTCTTCGCACAAACCCACATGATGTTTTTGAGCTGAAATTGGCTACATCATTTTCCCCACCAGCTGAAAACTCTTTAAAGGCTTCCCATTGGTTTTAGGGTGAAGACCTCAGTGTTTAAAATACTCCAGGTCCAGTGTGTGTCTTCAGCGTTGTCTCACATCTCCTCCTCCTTTTCCTGCCTTCCAGATACACCTTCCCGCCCCTCCCACTATGGGGACTTTGTGTATGCTGTTTTCTCTACTTGGAACTCTCTCCCTGCCCTTGTTCGCCCAGATGCCTACTCCTCAATCTCAAGTCCTCAGTCACTCGTCAGGGAGTCCCCACCTCCCCTGACTCAGTCACATCCCCTTATTGTGAGCTTTCAGTGCATCATATGTTTCTCCTGCAGCACTTCCACAGGAGCAGTTCCGTGTTGCCTTGTGTGGGTCTGTGCTCAGTGTCTCACTTCCCTGTAGGACTGTCAGCTCCATGGGATGGGGGCCAGGTTTACTTTATTTTATTAATTTAATGAATTTTTAAAAAGTTGTTAAGTTCCAGTTAATTAACGTACAGTGTAATATTAATTTCAGGTGTACAATATCCTGATTCAACACTTCCATACATCACCCTGTGCTCATCATGACAGGTGCCCTCCTTAATCCCCATCACCTATTTCACCCAACCCTCACCCACCTCCCTTTTGATAACCATCAGTTTGTTCTCTATAGTTAAGAGTCTGTTTCTTGGTTTGCTTGCCTGTTTCTCTTTTTCCCTTTGCTCATCTGTTTTGTTTTTTAAATTCCACATATGAGTAAAATCATAGGGTATTTGTCTTTCTCTGACTGACTTATTTCACCTAGCATAATGCTCTCTAGCTCCATCCATGTTGTTGCAAATGGCAAGATTTCACTCCTTTTCTTGGCTGAGTAATATGCCATATATGTATATCCCACGTCTCTATCTATTTATCAGTTGATGGACATTTGGGCTGTTTACATAATTTGACTATTGTAGATAATGTTGTTATAAACATTGGGGTGCATGTATCCTCTTGAATTAGAATTTTTTAATTCTTTGGGTAAATGCCTAGAATTGCAATTGCTGGATCATGGGGTAGTTCTATTTCTAACTTTCTGAAGAAACCTTGATATGTATTCCGCAGTTGCTGCATCACTTTGCATTCCTACCAACTGTGCAAGAGGGTTCCCCTTTATCCTCATCCTCACCAACACTTGTTGTTTCTTGTGTTTTTGATATCAGCCATTCTGATGGGTGTGAGGTGCTATCTCATTGTGGTTTTGATTTACATTTTCCTAATGAGTGATGTTGAGCATCTATTCATGTGTCTGTTGGCCATCTATATGTCTTCTTTGGAAAAATGTCTATTCATGTTTTCTGTCCATTTTTTAATTGACTTATTCATTTTTTGGGTTTTATAAATTCTTTTATAAATTCTTTATAAAATGAGTTTTATAAATTCTTTATATATTTTGGATACTAACCCTTTATTGGATAAGTCATTTCCAAATATTTTCCCCCATTCCATAGGCTGCCTTTTAGTTTTGTTGATTATTTCCTTTACTATGCAGAAGCTTTTAATTTTGATTTAGTCCCTAGTTTGTTTTTGCTTTTGTTTCCCTTTCCTCAGGGGACCTATCTAGAAAGAAGTTGCCATGGCTAGTGTCAAAGAAGTTACTGCCTGTGATTTTGATTGTTTCAGGTCTCACATTTAGGTCTTTAATCCATTTTGAATTTATTTTTGTGTATGGTGTAAGAAAGTGGTTCAGTTTCATTCTTTTGCATGTTATTGTCCAGTTTTCCCATCACCATTTGTTGAAGACTGTCTTTTTCCCATTGAATATTCTTTTCTGCTTTGTCAAAGATTAATTGGCCATATAATTGTGAATTCATTTTTGGGTTTTCTATTGTTTTCTGTTGATCTATCTATTTTTTAAAATTAACCAATTAATTAATTATTTTTTAGAGAGTGAGCAGGGAAGAGGCAGAGAGAGAGGGGGTAAGAGAGGATCTGAAGCGGGCTCTGTGCTGACAGCACAAAGCCCAATGTGGGGCTCTAACTCACAAACTGTGAGATCATGACCTGGGCCAAAGTCAGGCACTTAACCAACTGAGCCACCCAGGCACCCTTGATCTATCTTTGTGCCAGTACCATACTGTTTTGATCACTAGAGCTTTGTAATATAACTTGAAATGTGGAGTTGTGATGCCTCCAGCTTTGCTTTTCTTTTTCAAGATTGATTTCACTATTCAAGATCTTTTGTGGTTGCATACAAGTTTTAGCATTGTTTGTTCTAACTCTGTGAAAAATGCTGCTGGTATTTTGATAAGGATTGCGTTAAATGTGTAGATTGCTTTGGGTAGTATAGACATTTTAACAATATTTATTCTTCCAATGCATGAGCATGGAATGTCTTTCCAGTTCTTTGTGTTATCTTCAGTTTCTTTCATCAGTGTCTTACTGTTTTCAGAGTACAGGTCTTTCACTTCTTTGGTTAGGTTTTCTCCTAGGTATCTTACTATTTTTGGTACAGTTGTAAATGGGATTGATTCCTTGATTTATTTTTCTGCTGCTTCACTATTGGTGTATAGTAATGCAACAGATTTCTGCACATTGATTTTGTATCCTGTGGCTTCATTGAATTCGTTTATCAGTTGTAGCAGTTTTTTGGTGGTGTCTTTCAGGTTTTCTCTATATAGTATCATGTCATCTGCGAATTGTGAAAGTTTGACTTCTTCCTTACTCAATTGAATGCTTTTTATTTCTTTTTGTTTTGTTTATTTCTTTTGTTTTACTTCTTTTTGTTCTGTTTGCTGTGGCTGGGACTTTCAGTACTATGTTGAGTAAAAATGGTGAGAGTGGACATCCCTGTCTTGTTCTTGACCACAGAGGAAAAGCTGTAAGTTTTTCCTCATTTAGGATGATTTTAGCTGTGGATTTTTGTATATTGGCCAGGTTTGTTTTAGCCCTAGCATGGTGCCCTTCATAGAGCAGGGGCTCAATGAATATTTCATGAATGAACAAGGAAATGAATGAATGAACTGACTTGTGGAATGGGAGTTCTTTGCTGAATCATCCCTTTTGAGTGGTTAAGGCAAGGTTTTGCTTCTTCTCCTGTTTTGGCATTATTCTCTTGTCATTCAAACTGTGGAAAGTACCCAGAGCTGCCTCTGGGATCCTTACTTCAGCAAGCAGTGAGATGGGGCACCTTCCCTTCTGTCACTGGGGAACATGGCCTTTCCTCTGAATTTTTCTGATAGCCCTTCTGTGAGCAGTCTCCTCATCCTTCCTCCATCCTCCTCTGCCAAATGAAGGGTTGGACCAGGAAGGACTTTCAGATTCACCACACAGTCAAGAGTGAGAGCACAAAGCCATCACTTGGATGAAGATGGGAGCATGGGAATGATATAAATAAGTCACAAGCTGTGTCCTCCAACTAATTTTGGCACAATTTTGCCTGTTAATACATCTTCTAAAAATGTCTTTCAGTGTCTTGACCTTCCTTGATCTTGATCTTTGCCATTGGCCACTCTGCAAACAGCATTGCATTCATAATAGTCCAAAAGTTGTTTGGGTCCAGAATTTCAAGGGTACAGAACATTACTTTCTCTTTCCAGTCTCTGAGTCCCATCCATTCTGTTTGAGAAAGCTAAATAGGGCAGATCACTGAGTAGTGGCATAGGGTACAGAAAAGAGCAATGGCTTTGGAGATTGATAGCTCTGGGCTCTGACACTTACCAGATACGTGACTTAGAGTCTCTGAGTCTCAATTTACTCATCTGTAAAGTGGAGTTAAAATACTACAGTGTTTAAGTTTTACTGAGGTGATATATATAAGCTTGTTGGCCCAATGACTGGTCAAGATGCTTAATGAATATTCTCAGCTGGAGTCTGTCCCTTAGTGACTTCTAGAGTTTCATATCCCTCACCTGTCTTCCTTAAGGTGAATGTTAGGCTCCTTTTTCTTTAGCATTGATTTCTAGCTGCCTCAGCTCTGTATTTGACACAAGGATTCTTATTTCCTGGGACTCTGCTTGGCCACCCTCAAAGCTGCCCATCAGAGGCATTCCGAGGTCAGGCCTGTGGTAGGGCAAGTCCATAATACTCACACTGAAATTATTTCCTAAGTCCGTACCTGGGGCTGCCACCATTGTTATTCCTGGGAGTCGCCACTGGAGTGTCTCTCAAAGCCTGGTCACACTTTTTTTTTTTTTTTCAACGTTTTTTATTTATTTTTGGGACAGAGAGAGACAGAGCATGAACGGGGGAGGGGCAGAGAGAGAGGGAGACACAGAATCGGAAACAGGCTCCAGGCTCCGAGCCATCAGCCCAGAGCCCGACGCGGGGCTCGAACTCACGGACCGCGAGATTGTGACCTGGCTGAAGTCGGACGCTTAACCGACTGCGCCACCCAGGCGCCCCGCCTGGTCACACTTTTTAAGAGGTTGCTCAGGGTGGAATCCTCAGTGGTACTCTACCATCCTAGAGTCCTTGGTGCTTGGCAAGCATGGATGCCACTGGCCATGTTCCCATCAACTGTTGGAGCCAGAATCCTCAGTCAAGATGGTGTTTTGGCCTGGAAGTAAAAGGAGGCTGTGGCTCTCTGCACTCCTTTTCTGTGGAATACTTTGGGCCTTCCATCTCTGTGGTCCCTAGCAGGTGGCCCTATTGTAGAACTTGGTCACTTTTCCTGCATTGGGTGCCCAGGTCAGGGTCCTGGCAGAGGAGGCTAGATGGGTTCGTGTTTCAAATTGCTGTCTCCTCCCCAAGGTCTGGCATGGGGTGTATGCCTACTGACCATTTGCCTGTATTTTCTTGCATCTCCTTATCTTCTGCTCTTCTGGCCAACAGTCGATCCCTAACTTCTCATCCTTTTCTCAGCTGCCACATGTATGATAGATGATTTTCGTATGTTCAAAACACTCCAAAACACATGTCCAAGTTTTGAGCACCTCCCCAAAAACTTTGTGGAAGAGACACAGCCTTACAACAATTTATAATTGCCACAGTGCTTCAGAGTGTATCAGTAGCCTTTTTTCTCTTGCAAACAGAGACACAGTTCAAATGGTCTTCAGATTTGGCAATTCCCAGACACTAGCTGTATTTCTTTCCTTTCTTTCTCATTCAAATTTAAATACATTGAGAGAAAAGTAAGCTAGAATTTGCTTAAATGTGTTAAAAGGGTTTTAAAATCTTAGAACGTTATTATTAGGAGTAAATTACTGTGATTTTCCCACAGATGGTGAAGACATTCTGGCAAGGACATGGCCTTAAGGTGAGGGGCCCAGTGAAGGTTTTTCAAGATCATCTTTAGGTCTTTCAGTGAAGGTCATCTTATTTGGCTACCTAGATATTCATGATCTCTTGAGATGATTGGGGACTGGTAGTTGAGAGTGACCATGGGTCTTACTTGAGGTGGGCAGGGCATTCTTCTCAACCCTTCTTGAGCCATGCTCCAGTGAAAAGGACCCACTGGGACACTTAATGAAACTGAATTCTGATCCTCTGAGGCTGACAATGGAAGGGCAATGTGGTGCGGAGGGTGGGAGTGGTCTTGAAGTTGGTCCTCCAGGAGCCACATTCCCATTGCAGAGTTTCCTCATAAATGCTTCTCCTACATGGAGGATATTAGTAGACTGGAGTAGCTTCATCCCACTCATGCTGACTCTTTTTTATACTTCTTTCATCAGCATGTACTACATATCATGCTGACCCCTACAGGGTCCTCTTGCTTCAGAGTTTGATGCCTTATCCTTTGTGGGCTACCACAAGGACAAGAACATTCACCATCATGGTGTTTGTGGTGGTGGATGCTACAGAGAAGAGTAAATGCTGCTCTTCTTGTGCTTCTTATAGTCTCCCTTCCAGGCCAGGGAGTTTCTCAGAGCCTAGCAGGACTGACCCTATGGCTATGCTGAGGAAAAACTGCAGCCTTAACTCTTGAGGGGATGACAGGACAATGGCCAGGTGGTGGGGTATAGGACCCTCTGTGATTCTGCCAGCTAGGTATCTTCTCTGTCTTTACACCCACTTAGTCCTCTAGCCCCAGGGGCCCAGGCCTTAGAATTTATGGAGACAGTCATAATGTGTCCCCTGAGTCTTCAACAAGGCTTGGAGCTTTGATGCCTGTCTACTTTGGTTGTGACCGAGGGGCTGAGGGGGAGAAGTGCCACTTTAACCTCTCTTCCCCATAATTCCTGCCCCAGTGATCCCCGGAGCAGCAGAGAAAAATTCCAGCCTGGAAGATGGGCCCTGGTCAGTTATGAATCCCCAAACAGGTGCCTCTGGCCATCAAAGTCTTGAAGCAGTTAAACTTGCGTTCACCTTTGTTGCAGTTCCCTTAAAAGAAAATAGAGAGATCTTCGAAAGGTGGAAGGGGTGGCAGGCCAGAAACGTAAAGTGTGTGCAATCACTCAGATACAAGTGGCACCACTAAAAATTGCCTTCATATATCAGCTTATGGTTTACACACTCTGGCAGAAAGGACACTAAAAGGTCAGTGGGAAAAAAATTTATATGTCAGGCCTGGAGCTGTGACTCCAAAGGTGGTGAGAACACACAGTCTGGGAAGGTTCTAGAGGGACCGGCTAAGTGCTTGACGTGGCAGGACTCTTTTTTTCACTCTTTATTTTGTTTTATTTTTAAGGAAGTTGCTTGCAAACGTCAGCAGAGAAGCTAAGGTATAGACTCAGGGTAACCTCTCGCTCCGACCCCTGGTGACAAGACAGATAGTTCCATTCATCTATGGGTGAGCAGTGGAGGCTTCCTGCATTTTTTTCCCCTTTTTGCTTGGATTCAGGATATATTTGTTTGCAGAGAGCGATGTCACGCCTGTGAATGCACTGCTCAGTCATGTGCCGGGGGTGAAAGCAGAGGAGGGGAGAAGAGAAGAGACAGGAGGGAGGGAAGGGGGTGGAGGGCGATGTGGGGAAAGGGCAAGCTATACTCTGGGGGCTTTGAGTGATGCCAGCTAGGATCCAAGAACAAATCTTCAACCAAATGCTAATGGAGAATGTGCCTTCCAACCAGAAGGATCAGCAAATATGCTGTAAATTAATAATGCACCCCTTTAGTGGCAATTGCCTTTTGAAAAACTCTGGGGGAGGATTATTTATCCACTCCCCCTTCCATCTCACCTCCCATAAGAGAAGGAACTAGAACATTGTAGGTCTCTTGGAGTTTTGTTTAAGACTGACCCCCCCCCCCCCCCCTTACTTTATTAACCGTGTAACATTTTAAGGTTGTTTTTCCTCTCTGTCTCCTCCAGCAAGTCTCTATTGATCACTGTTTACAGTTATAATCCCTTTCAAATTTATCATCCATGACTAACACCACATGTATTGATTAGTGTTGACGGATGTCCCTCTACAGTATAGAACCACCGTGATCCTAGCCAGTGAAATACCAGAGAGATGGAGGTAGAGAGAAATACACAGTTCCCCCTTCTCCTCAATTTTCTTTTGGTAGTTTTCTGCTCCCCCTTTTGTTCATAACTTCAATGACTTCTTTCCGACCTATGCTGAGGAATTGCTTTGTATATTTTAAAGATCACTTCTTTATTCTCACCGAAACCTTTTGGGAGGAAAGGCAAGTTGCTCCTGGGTGGCAGGTTGGGGGTTGCTGACAGGTCCTGAAGGAGATCAGATTTATGAGGGACATACATGTGTCTTAACCTAAAGCCTCAAGTACCAAAGACGTAAATACGGGCTAGGTTTTTAGGGCCAAATTAGATGCCACTTGTGACTAAAGACAAAATGTCTGAGTTTCTGCTATAAATGGAGCCATTTGTCAATAGTGCAATTTTTTTGGCCCTTTTTTGCTTACTTTCTGTAGTGTCCTTTTTGCCTGTTGTGGTCCAAAGGCAAGCGATGGACGATTTGTGAAGGTGTGTACTCATCTGTCTTGCCCAAGCCACATGTCTGGGACCTCTTGTCTTGGAATGTGCTGCACATGCATTAAAGTATGCACCCCACCCACCCACCAGCCTGGCATTGAGTTGGGGAGAGGTCTGGCCCTCACCTGCAACCAGCCCACTCATGGAGAAGCCACCATGCAGGTTCTGAGCTCAGCTGCCTCCTCTGTGCAGTAGAAATAAGAATACTTTCCTTGCCCACCCAGTGGGGAGGCTAGGGGGTAATAGCTGTGAGTGCTGCAGAAAATCAGAAAGGACCACGTGAACTAAGATGGTCTATTGTATTACTCAGGGAGCATTCTCCTCCCTCTCTTTATCTCTGGGTCTCAGTCTTTCTCTCATGTTCCATGAAAGTTTCATTACTTTGCAAGGTCTTTCTTCTATTTCCTGGCACTTTAGCAGAGTACCCAAGGACTAGTCTTGAGAATGGAAGGAAGTAGTCTCATAGCTTAAATCTTTAATTTGACTGGTGAGGAAACTGATGAAGCTGAAATTTTGGGAATAACTTGTTTTATGTCCCACGGTGTGTGAACCATAAGCCCAGGAAGAGGACTGTTTTGTGACTCTTAGGCAAGTGTCTCTCTGTCCCTTTCCTCCCCTTCCCATGGCCTGTCCATCTCTCTCCTTCTCCTCCCCTTCCTTCCTCTCTCTCCCTCTCCCCTTCCCCTCCTGCTTACCCTCTCCCTCCCTGACTCCAGCCCCTCAGAAGTATGCTGGGTCTGAAGGTAGAGACACAAAACCCTTTTCCTCTGGAAGCTCACTTTTACTTTGGAAGGCAGAACCATTTTTTAAGAAACTCAGGATTTCTTTACTACAGAAAATGCACATTTAAAAAGTTAGTTTTCTTTCTAAAGGAAAGAAAAGGGAGGACCGTTCAGCTCCTAGGGGAAGGCACATCTACCTATGCAGTGTGCCATGCCTTCAAGCTGTAGTGCTTTTGAATAGCTATTTAGTTGACTCATATGTAAATGATATTTTGTCCTCCCTTGTTGCCTCGGCCCCCACTATTGAAATAATTTGATGGGATGTTTTTTGCTTCTTATCTATTTTCCAAGTTTTCATGGTCTGTTTGTAATAGTGTTTTTGGTTCTTTGCACTACTTTAAATTAAGTTTCTCTTATGGGTCTTTTTATACCTGAATACTGTTCAGTTATTTGATGACATAGTTGTAAATCCTCAATAAAAAGATCTTTAATAATCAGCTGGCATTTATTTAATATACCACCCATCTTATTAAATCTAACTCCTTAGATTTAATAGGACAGTTTATTGTATTTTCACTTCGGAATAGTGATGCTATAGTTATGCTTGAGAAGACACTTTCATTATAAACTCCTGTTTTTAGGCACTTATAATTTTCTCAAGTAGCACATTTATTTCAATGTGCAATCATTTTCTGTTCTCTTCTCCCTCCCTGTTTCCATTTGTATCATTTTTCTCATTTTTTTAAAGTTTAATAAGGAAATGTATCTTAAACTTCAGGGAGAAGAGCTGTGTCATTGGCGGAGAATAGCTGAGCAAAGCTGCCAGGCTCTTGAAATCCAGCTTCTTGTGCCTGCAGTCAGCTTGATGCAAATGTTGGGGAAGGAGGCTGCTAGCCCCAGGATTAGGCTCCCACAGTGGGGGCAATGTTCTCCCCAGGGCTTTCAAATGCTTTGGTGGGGGAGGGTGTTAAACATTCCCCAGCTTTTGCCAGCAGTAGGAAACTGAGGGACTGAACCGGCAGGAAACAGACCAGAATGGGCTAGAATGGAGACAGACCCCTGAAATCCTCACCTGGTGCTTTCCCTTTCCACCCCGCTCATGGTAGAATGGGGGCTGTGCTCCCTTGTCTGGACCCTTTACACAAGTTGTCTCCCCTTGCTCACTCTTCGCCTGATTAACACTGACTCATCCTTCAGATCGCAGCACCTCCCCAAAGATGTCTGTCATAACCATGTAGGCTGAGTTTGGTTCCCATGTTATATATCTTGTAGTATGGGGATTCTTTGCTTTAGAGCACATGTATCATTTCCAGGTATTATGATCTGTCGTACACTGGAATAGGCTCATGCTGTCTTATGAGAGCTGACTGTGTGCATCTCCTCCCAACTCCATGCTTATCTTGGTAGCCTGAAATTAATCATGGTGGGAATTTTTCAGTAAAAGAAATTGGCAAATGCTACAAATCAGAGTTCACTCTTTCCCTCTCCTCCAGAGAGCTGGTTTTAAAACATTTACCAGCATATAGTTTACGTGAGGATTTGTGAAACCTCTCCTCTCTACTAAACTGTAAACTCCATGAGAACGGGGCTTTGTCTGTTTTGGTCTGTGTTGTATTCCCCTCACAGTGTCTGGCATATAGTACGTGATCAAAGGACTGAGTTTATAAAGAGGTTTGGGAATAGACAAAGTCTTAATTTAAGCAAAGAGCTGAGCTACTCAAAGGATCTTAATCTCGCAAGATCAGGGTTCTCCATGATTTACCTCTAATAGTAATTCATTCTGCATCAGGATCTGGCTTCCTAAGAAAAGGAAGATTGTTCGATATTTAATTGGTTCCATTAATGAAATGATTCATCAGGAAGCCCTTGAAACTGTTTAGCCAGGTGCAGCAGGGATAATTCTGTTTAGGCAGGGGCAGAGGCTGGATAATACACTCTGCCTCTTTTGAATTTATTTCATTCAAGAAGTTCTCTTGTGTTCTACTAGATAGCTGCTTCCATGGGCTGACTCCACGGGTTTTATGTTCCTGATTCTGAGAGAATGAGACATTTTGCTTCTGCCTCCTTACATGCTCCTACCTAGGCAGTCACTATCCCTTTAGGAGCTTTTGGTATCTAGTGAAATGAGGTCTGAACATGAAGTCAGAGAGATCATGGTTCAGATTGTCTGTGCTGTTGTTTGTAGCCTTGGAAATTAATTCCATTCTTGGAGCATGAGTATCATCATGCCTAAAGTATGATATATTACAAAACTGTTAAATTACATGAGATTTAACAGTGTGTGAAGTTGCTTGACAAAAGTAAAGATTATCATTAATTTTCAAACTTTTCCATCTTTTCTCCTAGACCTGGGCTGTGACTTTGTTGATAGTTGAGGAATGGAAGACAGAGGGGTTGGAAATACATAAGGATCACACAGGTAGCTTAGGTGGGGTGAGTGAAACATAATTAACATTAGTGATTAATTAAAAACATTTTCTGTCAAGAGCTTTGCATTCTGTAATAGAGGGCTGAGTAGTTTGGACAACTATCCCACTGAGAACAACTAGAAGGGCTGGAAAAAGTGTGACAAACATCTATTGAAAGGCATAGTGGAGCTGATAAGACAATGCGAACTAATAGGGACAAGACCTGGGAGAATAAGGAAACCTAGACAGGTAAGGCTGGTGTTTGGAACAATGTTCCCAGCAGCAGCTATTGGAATTCTGGAAGAGGTTACCAGGCTCTGAGGCTGAGAAGCCCCACACAGATCCTGAAATTCTGACAACACTAGAGGGAATATTTGAGTTCAGGGACTGCAACGGAACGAGAACCCTGGAAAAATGGCAGGCTTTCAACTGCGTTAAGATTAAGCTGATTTTATACTTATTTGCAGGGACTAAAACCCAGCTTTAAACCATCTCAGTCTCCAATTGGAATAAGATGGCTGGGAATGCTAATGTTCTTAGCCATATTTCATAAAGGTAATATAAATCCTCTCTGGAGGAAATGTTATACTCCTGATCCTGAAATTTGTACAATAATTTTTTATATGCTGTGTTATGCACTCAAGCAAAAATAATCAAGCATATAAAAATATAAGATAATGTGATAAGAAATTAGGAGAAACAATATATAATATAAACAGACCAGAGAGGATTCAGATACTTAAGTTATCAAATATGAATTTTCAAATAACCACGATACATTGATATATCCAAGGAAATAAAAGAAAAAATTGAGAATTTAGGGTATCAACCAAACACATACATATATACACATGTACATATGTACACACATATTCTAGAACTTAAAAGGCAATGGAAATTAAAAACTCAGTGGATGGGTTAGCAGTGAATAGACACAGAGGAAGAGAGAACAAAGAAACTGTAGTATCAGTCAAAAGAAAATAGTCACAATAAAGTGTTGGGTATAAAAGAAGGAAATGGGGAAAAGAGAAAAAAAAAGGGATAATGACAGAAGATGTAATATGTGTAATTGGAATCCTGGCAGAACAGGAAAGAGAGGGTTGGGTAAAAGCATTGTTCTAAGAGATCATGGCTGAGAGTTTACCAAAACTAATGAAAGATATCAAGTCATATTAATGAAGCGCTCTGAACCTGAAGCAGAACAAATATAGTAAAATTGTTTGCAGTATTAAACTGCTGGAAACAGAAGACAGTGAGAAAATCTTAAGAGTAGTCAGAGAGAAAAGAGCAATGAGATTAACAATAGACTTTTCAACAATGATAATGGAAGCTAGTAGTTCATGAATGATAAGTTAAGATCACTGAAAAAAAGTGGCAACTTAGAATTCTATACCAGTGAGAATATCCTAAAAAATGGTGGCAGAGTGGAAATATTTTTGGAGAAACAAAAACTGAAAGACTGTGTCATTGACATATCTATTCTAAGGGAAAGCATAAAATATTTTATATTATAGTGATTTTATATTAAATATTGGGAATGTAGAGGAAATGGAAAGGGTAAATATGTGGATATATATATAAATAAATAGTAACTGAAATAATGTCATGAAGGAAGAATAAATACATATATGGAATTAAAATGCATTAAGTGGCATATAAATTTGGGGGATTAATGGAGTTAAAAGTATTTGGGGGCACTTGAATTGCCCAGGAACAAGTGAAAGTCTGAATTTACATTAAAAGTTGATAAGTGAAGAACATATATTTTTATCTCTAAGAAGCTACTAAATAAAATACATATACTCACACTAAAAGAACACATAGCAAAATAATAAAAGGAGTCTGGAATAAATAGATATACTCATTGAATCCAAAGGAGACAACAAATGATAGAAAAAGAACATATAAAAATAGAACAGTTGTAGGAAGAGGTAAGTAGGAAGATCACAGATCTAAACTCAAATATATCAGTAATTACACTAAATATACACAGATCAAATGCACCAACTGAAGAAATGTAAATTGTCAGATTAAATAAAAAACAAACCCAACTATATGCTGCTTATAGAGACACAACATGAATATATGGATACAGAAATGTTAAAAATTGAAAGATAGGAAAACACTTACAAAAAGAAAGCTGATAAAGCCACGAAGACCTTAAGACAAAATATTACTAAAGATGAAAATGGGCATATAATGGCAAAATAACTGTTTCATTACAAGATATAACAGATCCAAATTCATGGCCACCTAGTAGATAATCTCCAAATACATAAAACAATCTCCAAATATATACAACAGTTCAAAGGTAATCCAAAAGAGAAATAGAGAAATTCATGATCACAGCAGGAAAATTTAACGTACCTTTCTTTGTAACTGGTAGATATACAGGCAAAAAGTTAATATAGAGCCTCTAAACAGCATTATTAACCAAATTGACCTAATTGCAACATAGAGAACACTGTAGCCAACAAATTTTTTTTTAAGTTTATTTATTTATTTTGATGGGGGGAGGGGCAGAGAGAAAGTGAGAGAGAGAATCCCAAGCAGAGTCAGTTGCTGTCAGGACGGAGCCCAATGTGGGACTCGATCCTAGGAACCAAGAGATCATGACTTGAACTGAAATCAAGAGTTGGATGCTTAACTGACGGAGCTACCCAGGTGCCTCGCTAACATTTTCTTTTATTATAAAATTATGCATACATAAAATTTATCGTTTTAACTATTCTTACACTTATGGTGGCTCAGTGGTATTAAATATATTCACATTTGTGTGCAGCCATTACCACTATCCATCTCCACCAACTTGTTTTTAAATTCACAGAGAACATATACCAAAAATCATTATATACTGGCTCATAAGGCAAGTCTGAACAAATTCCCAAAGGACTGAAATACCTAATTTATTCTCTGACCAGTTGAAATTAAGCTAGAAATCAGTGACAACTAGGTAACTTAAAAATCCCCAAATGCTTGAAAATTAAGCAATGTACTTTTTAATAACTCTTATGTTAAGGAAATAATCACAATAAAAATTTAAAAAATATTTTGAACTGAATGATAAGGCAAATACCACATACCAAAACTTTTGTGATACGGCTAAAGGTGTGATTAGAGAAGTATACAAGAAATACATATAGGAAAAGAAAAAAAAGGCTGAAAAATCAAGTTTGAGTATTCATTTCAGGAAGTTAGAAAAACACCAGCAAACTAGACCCCAAAAAGGAAAAGGAGGGAAACAGTATAGATAAGATCAAAGAGTTAATAAATTAGAACACACATACATAATAGAGAAATTCAAAAAATCAAAAGTTGGTTCTCTGAAAGATTGTAAACTGATTAGCTACAAGTCAGACTGATTAAGAAAAAGTGGGGAAGGCACAAATTACCAATATAAGGAATAAACAAGGTATTTCATACAGATGCTATGGATATCAAAAGAGTTATCAAGAGTAAATTAAAGAAATTTTATGTCAAAAATTCTGAAATTTCTATGAAGTGGAAAAATTCTGAATAAAATATAATTTATCAGAATTATAAGAAATATATCCATTAAAGAAATTTAATCTGGAATTAATAATGTTACACAAAGAAATTTTCATGCCCACATGACCTCACAAATTATTTGAATCCTTTTAAAGTCATTGAAATTCATTTTAGATTCCAGAATGTGGTGTATCTTGGTAAATGTTTTCTGTGTGTGTTTTTTTTAATTATGGTTAAAAGATGCATAACAAAGACTTCCGTCTAAACCGTTTCTAAGCGTACAGTTCAATAGTGTTAAGTGTATTCACACTGTTGGGTAGAAATCTTCAGAACATTTTCATTTTGCAAAACTGAAACTCGGGCCACCTGGGTGGCTCAGTAGATTGAGCTTCTGACTTTGGCTCAGGTCATGATCTCGCAATTCGTGAGTTCGAGCCCCATGTTGGTCTCTCTGCTGTCAGCACAGCACAGCACCTGCTTTGGATTCTCTATCCCCTTCTCTCTCTGCCCCTCCCCTGATCAATCTCTCTCTCTCTCCCCAAAATAAATAAACACTAAAAGAAAACAAAAAAACAAAACCCCTATACCTATGAAACAATTCCTTATTTCCTTCTTACTCCACACTCTGTCAACCACTATTCTGTTTTCTGTTTCCATCATTTTGACTGCTTGAGATACCTCATATAAGTGGATCACAAATTTGTGTCTTGGTGACTGGTTTATTTTACTTGGCATGCGTCAGAATTTCCTTTTTAAGGCTGAATAGTATTCCATCGTATGTAGATACTGCATTTTTTTTTTTAAATCCATTCTTCTGTCAACGGGTACTTGGGTTGCTTCCACCTCTTGGCTGATTTGAATACTACTGCGATGAACATGGCTGTGCAAATATCTCTTTGAGATCCTGCTTTCAGTTTTTTTGGATATATACCCAGAAGTGGAATTGCAGGATTATGTAGTGATTCTTTTTTTAACTTCCTGAGAAGCTGCCATACTATTTTTCACAGTGGCTGCACCACTTTATATTCTTACCAACAGTACACAGCATTCAGATTTGTCCAAATCCTCACCAAGACTTTGAAGCAAAATTATTTATAGTAGCCATTTTAATGGGTGTGAAGTGATAGCTCATTGTGGTTTTAATTTGCATTTTCCTCATGTTTAATGATGTTGAGCACCTTTTCTTATGCTTGTTGGGCATTTGTATATTGTCTTTTGAGAAATGTCTATTTAAGTCCTTTGCTTATGTTTTAATTGAAGTATTTTTTGTTGAGTTGTAAAAGTTCTTTGTATATTTCCTTATTATTATCCTCTTATCAGATATATGATTTGAAAATACAATCTCTCATTCCACAGGTTGCTTTTTCACTCTGTTGGTTGTGCCCTTTGATGCACAGGTTCTAATTTTAATGTAGTCCAATTTGTCTGTGTTTACTTTTCTTGTTAGTACTTTTGGTGTCATATCCAGGAAGTCCTTGCCAAATCTAATGTCATGAGGCCTTCACACTGTGTTTTTTCCCAAGAATTTTATACATTTCATACAATGTTCATACATTTAGGTTTTTGATTCATTTTGAATTAATTTTTGTATTTGTTGTAAGGGTGTAGCTTCATTCTTTCACATGTCAGTATTCAGTTTTCATTATTTGTTGAAGAGATTTTCCTTTCCTTCATTGAATAGTCTTGGCACTTTTGTCAAAAATCAATTGACCCATTATACAAATGTTATTTCTGGGCTTTTTGTTGTGTTCTATTGGTCTGTCTATCTTTATACCAGTACCACACCATTTTTACAGTAGCCTTCTAGTATGTTTTGAAATCAGGAAATGTGATACCTCCAACTTTGCTCTTCTTTTTCAAGAGTGTTTTGCATATTCAGGGTTCTTGAGATTTCATATGAGATTTAGAAAAGATTTTTTGTTTTCTGCAAAAAAAATTGTATTTGGATTTTGATAGGGGTTGCATTCAGTCTGTAGATTGCTTTGGGTAGTTTTGACATTTTAACAGTACTGTCTTCTAATCCATGAACATGGGATATCTTTCCATTTATTTGTGTCTTCTTGCATTTCTTTAGGTAACATTTTACAGTTTTCAGTACAAGTCTTTTGCTTCTTTACTTAAGTTTATTCTTAAATTTTTTATTCATTTTGATGCTATTGTAAATGATTGCTAATTTCCTTTCAGATTATTCATTATTAGTGTATTGAAAAGCAGCTGATACTCAAATATTGATTTTGTATCCTGCAACATTGCTAAATTCATTTATTGGTTCTAAAAGTATTTTTGTTTTGTTTTGTTTTTGTTTTTGTGAAATCCTTAGAGTTTTCTACATATAAAGTTACACTGTTAGTGAACAGAAATAATTTTACTTCTTCCTTTCCAATTTGGATACATTTTATTTCTTTTTCTTGATTAATTGCTGTATTTTGGACTTCCACTACAATGTTAATAGAAGTGGTGAAGCCAAATATCCTTTTCTTATTTCTGATTTTAGAGCAAAAACTTTCCAATCTTTAATCATTGAATATGATGTTAGTTGTGGATTTTTCATATAAGGCCTTTATTCCGTTAAGGTAGTCTCCTTCTATCCCTAGTTTGTTGAATGATATTCCATATGCTTTTGAAAGGAATGTGTATTTTGCTGTGGGTGGACTGTTGTATAAATATGAATTAGGTCAGACTGGTTGATTATATTTTTCTGTTCTTTATACTTAGTGATTCTGCTTTTTAAAAATCAGTTATTGGGGCACCTGGGTGGCTCAGTCGGTTAAGTATACAACTTCAGCTCAGGTCATGATCTCATACTCTGTGAGTTCGAGCCCTGCGTCAGGCTCTGTGCTGACAGCTCAGAGCCTGGAGCCTGCTTCAGATTCTGTCTCCCTTTCTCTGACCCTCCCTCGTTCATGCTCTGTCTTTCTCTGTCTCAAAAATAAGTAAACATTAAAAAAATTTGTTTTCATAAAAAAATAAAAATAAAAATCAATTATTGATAAGAGGGTTGAAATTTTGACAGTAATTGTTATTTTTTGTATTTCTCCTTTCATCTATCAATTTTACTTTAGATATTTTGAAGTTTTGTTATTAAGCTCCTAAGTGTTTAAGATTATTATGTTCCTTTGTTGAATTTACCCCTTTATCATTATGAAATGACCCTCTCAATCTGTGGTAACATTCTTTGCTCTGAAATCTACATTGTTCAATACTAATGTGGCTACTCCCACTTTATTTAGTGTAGTATATTTTTTCCATCTCTTTACTTTTAACCTGTTTGTATCTTTGTATTTAAAGGAAGTTCCTTGTCAGACCATAGTTGAGAATGAATCCTGAGCAATGAGTGAAGATATGGGACAAAAGAATAAGCAAAAGAAGGGGTTTTCCATTAATTTGTAAATATCTAAACCAGTCTTTCAGAATGAAGCTTTTATTCTATTTCTATAACGTCACGTTTAGGGAAGAAGAAAGTGGCCAGATTAAGGGAACCTCATAGTGAGGGATAGAGACTAGATTCAGGGGAAATTGAAAAAATCCACAAATATAAATCTGAGCCTGTTTCCAGACTGCAACTGAAATTGAACTGTTTGCACCTCAGAAATGTCTCAGTATAATGGATGCTAATCTTTGCATCTCTACCATTTCAGATTCTGCCATGTTTTTAGTGCACTAAAGCTCCACTTCAGTGCGTATGAGTCATTTAGAAAGTAGTAGGAATGTTTGGCAGAATGCAGACTAACACCCTGACCAACACCTCTGATTGGAATTTAAAAAAGCTACATGAAATAGACACTTACTTTTAATGTTCTGCAGCAATGGCATAAGAGGAAGGAATATATAGAGGCCAAAGAGAAGAGATAGTGGGAAATATAACAGGTAAATGAGTACCATCAATACTGACTTGGGCCCTGAGAGTTTCTGCTGAGCCCTAATGACCCTGCATTTTGACTTAACATTGAAAAGAAGCATGGGAAGGTGGATGTAAAACCTACCCTCCTTAGTGAAGAAAATTCTGACAGAGTCCCCCCAAATAAATGTAGAACTTCAGAGGGCTGCATTATAAGTATGAAGGTGAATAGAAAAAAATGCAGAAGAACATAGCAAGGATAAAAATCTACCTTTGTTGGGCCACCTTGGTGGCTCAGTCGGTTGAGCATCTGACTCTTGATTTTGGCTCAGGTCCTGATCTCAGGGTTGTGGGATTGAGCCCCAGATTGGACTGCATGCTCAGCATGGAATCTGCTTGGGACTGACTCTCTCTCTCTCTCTCTCTCTCTCTCTCTCTTTCTCTTTCTCTTTCCCCCTCTCCCCCTTCCCCTCCCTTCCTCCCTCCCTCTCCACACACATTCTCTCCCACACTCGCATGTTCTCTCTCTTTCTCAGAAAAATTTAAAAATTGAAAAAAAATTACCTTTGTTGCTGAGCAAAGGTAGGAGGAGGGATATTCCTTGAGAATTAATAACTAATACCTTGCTCTCATGTGAGTTTGAGGTCAGAATTCTTGCTACCTGTATAATCCTCAAAAAAAGTTCAAGTGGGGAATTTAATTAAAAATGGTTCTGGACTAGTAAGAAGCTGGATTTCTTTCCTTTTTTCTTTGGAGAAAAACAACTATAATTCATGCCTAAAATATCCTAAAGATGAAGTTGCAAAGCAATTAAAAAGCCCAGTCAAAAACCATAAAACATACAGGGAAGCAAGGTACCATGAATAAAACCTGGTGGAAATAACTGAAGGCAAAGTCAAACTTGTAAAATATTCAGTTATTGCAATTATTAGATTCAGAATTTAAATTGACAATGTTCAATATATTTAATGAAATAAAAGGAAAGCCTGAAAATAAAGGCAAGAAACTGTAAAGCATGACCAAAATGATTCAAATAAAATAGTCAAATTGAATTTCCAGAGAAGAAAAATTTAATAATTGAAACTTAAAGCTCACTGGCTAGGTTCAAGAGCAAGGCAGACAGAGCTAAATAGAGATTTAGTGAACTAGAAGAGGCAGCAATAACAATAGCAGACTAAGCATACAGACCTGGGAGATGGACATGAGTATGAAAAAGAGGGGTTAAGAGAGATGCAAGATGGAGTTAGAGGGTCTACCATATATCTGATCAGAAATCTAGATAGTTATTATAGGAGGAATGGAAAAGAGTCAACATATGAAGTGGATAATTACTGACTGAGAGCTTTTCTGAATTACATAGTACAAATTCTCAGAACCAGACAGCCTAACAAATAAATGTCAAGGAGGATAAAAATAAATCTACACCAGATAGAAAAATTACAAAACTGCAAAGACAAAGGAAAGATCTTAAAAACAGCCAGAGAGAAATGACACATTACCTACAAAAGATGCTATTTAGACTTTTCAGCAGCAACAATAGAATATGTTGGAATATTACATCTATGTGCTGAAAGAAGAGAACTCTCAGTATAGAGTTGTATGTAGAGAAAATCTTGAAGAATAAAGCCTAAATAAGAACATTTCTGACAAATATAACTAAACAACAGACAGCCTCATTTAAGGCTATCCTGGAGGTTAAACTTCAGGTAAAAGGAAAATTATCCTAGGTAGAAGGCCTGGAATGAAGGAAGGAATCATAAGCAAAGATCACTATATGTAGGTGGGCACACTAAGCAAACACTGTATAAAAATAATGTCTGCTATTTTTGGAGGGTGATAAATAGAATATAACCAAAATAATTAAGAATTGGGATGGGTAATCAAACAAAAATGTCCTGGATCCTTGCGATTCTTGGGAAGGATAGTCAGCTTCTGATTTTGGCCATTTAAATATGTATGTTAAAACTGCTAGGGTAATCACAGAAAGAGAAAATGTGGTGCATATAGCATATAGCTTTCAAACAAATGGTGGAAATTGAGTGAGAGAAAGAGACTTAATCTAAAAACATGGAATAGAAGAAAATTTTAAAAGAGATCCAGAAAATTTAGAAATAAATCTAAATATAACAGTAATCATTCTAAATGTGAGTAAGCCAAACTCTCCAATCAGAAATCAAAGTTTTAAGACTGATTTAAAAAATTAAACTAAATGCTATTTATAAAAGGTACACTTAAAACATAAGCACACAGAAAGATTGAAAGATACTTCATGCAAATTCTAATGAAAATAAATCTGAGATCACTATGTTAATTTCAGATAAAAATATTACTAGAGACAGAGAGTCATCACATGATGATAAAAATTCAAATTGCTACGAAGACATTACAATGAAAAATGTATCATATCTCTGAAATTTGTATAGCAAAAATAGGAAGAGCTATTAGCTGAAATAGACAAATCTCCCCTAGATTTTGGGATTTTACATACCTCTCTTAGTAACTGATAAAACAGGGTGAGGAAGTACTAGTAAGGCTATAAGGCTGTGGAAGACTTAAATGACACAGTTAATAAATTTATTTTAATGGATGTACATGGACCACTATAGCCAGCAACTGCACAGCACATGTGTTTTCAAGGACACAAGACGTGTGTGTGTGTGTGTGTGTGTGTGTGTGTGTGTGTGTGTGTGTGAGATCAGCTACCATTAACTGAGCCCTACAGGAGGTCTCAGCTAGTTTCAATGTGTCATTACTACACAGGCCACATCCTCTGACCACAATGCAATTGTATTATAAAACATTCACATTAACTGGAAAACAGCCATCTGTTTAGAAATTAAGAAACATGCATCCAAGTAAGTTATGTGTCAAAGGAGAAATCACAAATTACTTAGGATTATGTGACAACAAAAGTTCGTATATCAAAACTGTAGGGTATAGCTAATTGAGTACCTACAGAGATATTGATAGCCTTAATATTTGTATGAGAAGAGAAGAAAAGTTCAAAATTAATGAACAAAGCATCTAGTTTTAGAAGACAGAAAAGCCGAGCAATATAAGCTCCCCAAAAATAGAAGTAAAAAAGTAATAAAGTTAGCTGTAGAAATGAACAGAATGGAAAACATACAATAGAGAAGATCAACAAAGTGAAAAGTGGATAATCTGAAAACAGCAATAACATAGCATCTCTGGGTGGATTAATCTGTAAACAGAAAGAAGGCAAATTAGATTAGAAACAGAAGAAGGGACAGCTACCAATGCTGTGGAGATAAAAAGATGCCTCCCATGGCGATGTCCCTTGTGAGACCAGGAACACACAGAGGCAATTCATCCTTCAGGGTTTAACTGTCATTGTGTTAAATGCAATATCTCAAGTGGGAGATGCTGTAGGGAACAGGCTGAGTAAACCCAAAGGCAAAAGAGTAGGCAGTGTGGGTGGATTATCTGAGATTTCAGAAGACCTAAAGTCGAACTAGAAGGCTTCGATGACAGATGACACATGACACATGCAGATGGAGACCTGCTGAGAAGCAGTCAGGATGGCAGGAACAAAAGGCATGGTGGCAAGCTTAGAGTCAAGTAATTGGGGAGCTAGGAGAGACTCTTGTTCCACAGGCATGGGCAGGGAAGGGGTAAAGGGTGAAAAGAATGGGTAAAAGGTTGAAATTCAGACAGGTGTCTAGAGCTTGGGAAATCTTTAGTTTTTCACACTTTCTGTTTGGGATCTTGGCACCCAGCTGCTGCTGCTGGGCCCGCACTGCCCTCTTGGTATTCCTTCTTGAAATGCCACCATCCCTGTGGTATTATTGCTCACAGGGAGAACCTCCAAATCCAGGAGCATAAAGAGCTATTCTCACTCCCAGTGGTGTATGAAAACCCAAATACTGACCTCTGCTCCCTTTCAGAAGCCTTAAATGAATTCTTTGACTTTACTTCCTTTATTCTCACTTCCCATTCTTATATGTGGTTTTTTCCTCCTTCTTTCCCTGCTTCCTTCCCTTCCCCTCTTTTTCCCATCCTTCCTTTCTCCTTTCCTCCCTCCTTTTCTCCCTCGTTGCCTCACACTTCATTCTTTACCTCACACTCCAAACATTTGCTGAGTTCTCACTATGGTGTATATCAGGGATCAGCAAACTTTTTCTGTAAAAGACTAGCTAGTAAATATTATAGGCTTTGGGGGCCATGCCATCTCTGTGACAACTACTCAACTCACTTGTACTATGAAAGCAGCCGCAGAAGATCTATAAACAGATGAGTGTGTCTGGTGTTCCAACAAGATTTATGGGCACTGAAATTTGAATTTCGTGTCATTTTAATAGGTCACAAAACATTATTCTTCTTTTGATTCTTTTCAACCATTTAAAAGTGTAAACAACATTCTTAGGTCACGGGCCACACAAACAGGCGGTAGACCTGTGGGCCATAGGTTAATGATCCCTGGTGTAGAATCCTGGAAATAAAAATAAAGTCTAAATGCCAGCCCTGCCTTTCTGCATCCTTCTGCTATGGCACAAGTCTGTGACACCTTTGTGTATGAACTCAGGTTAGAATTAAGTGGCAGGAGTAATGATGAGAAAGGTGAGATTATTCCTGGAGGAGGTAGCATTTTTATTGCCCCTTGAAGGATGGTTGAGGTCCCGATGTCTATAATTAGACTTCCCTGATGAGTGACTCCCCAGTTTGCATTTCATTTCCCAACTGGAAACCTCAGACAAGGCACCTGCCTCCTAACTTTGAAAGGCAGGCTGGCTTTCAACTGGCCTGGATTCCTCCCTATCAAAGGTTCCTCCTGTGATTTGGAACCCTTGTGGGATGTGTATGAGTGAGCTTTGCTATTGGGGTCTTTTTCTTAGCTTAGGCAGGAGTTCTCAGTGCCATAGTTTCATGAGTAGGAAGAGTTAGTCCCTGCTTCTAGCTTCTTGTCGAGACCCTACCTAGGAAATCCATTGTGATGGCCTCATCTGGACATGCTACAAAGTCCTTTACATTGGAACATGACCTGCTGATGTACAAAAAAGTGGGTTCTGCTTTTCCTGCTTCAGTTTTCCACTTTCTTTCTCTGCCTCTCCTTTCCTTCTTCCTTCAAGCCTTTGCAAAAAGGCCAGGGTACTGAAATATGAATTGATTGTGCAAAACAAACTAAAATTTGCCTGGGGCATAATATACAGATTTTTCATTTATTTCCCTTAACATCTTCCAGTCCTTGAGTGTGTATATAAAGGATAGAAGCCCTAATTTATCACAGTGATCATAAAGAGATGCTGTGGCTTTTGTCTTTGAATTTCTAATGATTAGATGGCATTGTTATTTAGAGCTAGGGCCTGAGGGCTGGGGAAGCTCTGAGAAGGAACCTGGTTCCTGCTGGCATTTTTTATGATGAGAAAGCAGGTCTTCACTTCATCTCCCAAAACTGTCATGTAGTAAAAAAGAACATTGACCTTGAACCTTCAGAACTGGATTAAGATCCCAGCTTGACTACTTGCTATGCTTATTACCTTGGGAAAATTACTTAACCTCATAGAAAGTCAGTTACAGTTACCTATTCTTTAAGATGGAGAAAATAATTTTAAATTCATGAAGTTGTTGGGAGAGCACTGTCAGATAACAGGTATAAAAGTGCCTTGCCCAGTATGAAATTGGAGAACCTTTCTAGAGTGGACTCCAGATCACCCAAGACTCATCTGAGCTCCCAAGGACATTGCTAGAGAAGGTGATGAATGTCAAAGAAAGTGAAATTATTTCTTGATCTGGTTTAAGATTCTGCTAACAATCTCCCACCTTCCTATTTCTCCTAGTGGAATTTTCCTTAGTCCATCAATGTCTTCTTTCCCCAGGTTCCAACTACTATTTGGCTATGGTTTGTTATGTGGTTCACAACATGCTGCCCCAAAATATGGGGCTGTGTGGTACTGAGTATTTTAAGCTGAAGGAATTGGAGAAATGGAAGGTGCAGAATGGATTCTCTGACCTCCCCCTTCTACCCTGAAACAGATCAAAAGACCATCATGTGAGAGGTACCCTCCCTATACCCAGAGGAAAGGAGCATCCTTCTATTTGAAGACAGATATCCTTGTACCTTATATCCTTATGTGTAGGGACACCACAAGGGATCCAAACAAACAGGCCTTGCTAAATTTCCCTAAGTTTACTACCCTTAACTCATACTCTTTTGTCCTGTCACATTTTTCCATGACTTTCTGCTCTTCACCAAACCTAGTGTAAAAATACCTAGCCTTAACTGCCTCTTTGGGTCTTCAGTTAGTTACGAAGGCTCTTGTGTCACATAAAATTTCTATTAAATTTGTGTGCTTTTCTCCTTTTTTCTGTTTTTGTTAGTTTCATTTTCAGGCCCACCCAGGGACCCTGAGAGGGTCGAGGAAACAGTTTTTCCTCCATTATATCTACAAATTCCAATACTCCTTCCTATATAGGTATCAGTTCATTCTGAAACCCCCTCCCTGTGGCTATATGGAACTTTGGCTCTGTTTTCAACGCCACTTCCTCTAAGGAATGTCCTATAACTTCAGCTTCTAGACAGAAAAGGATTGCCACTCTGAGTTGCACTCTTTGGAATATAATCACACAAGGTCTTTTGTTATGTAAGCATTTCTTGAATCTGTGTGTGTGTGTGTGTGTGTGTGTGTGTGTGTGCGCGCGCGCGCGTGTGCACATGCAAGTGTAAATAAATGCTTTGAAATGTATGTTGCTCAATGCCTAGGCAGTTCTTGGTCAGCAGTTAGTGACTGGTAAATAGTTGTTTTATCAAAAGTAAGTTAGGCCATATAGATTGCCTGAATTTGAGGTTTTTCTAGGTCTCTGAGGCCTCTTAGGTTCAGTGGAAGCTCTGAATTTGTTCCATACGAGGCAGGTTTGCAGGAATTGTTAGCAGAGTGTTAGCATGTTTATGTAGATGTTCAGCTCTTTCCATAACCACCTGGACAATGTGCTTAATGCCCTAGGGAAATCAGACCTGAGTTAAGGTTTCTAGAGTGGTCCCCTGTCCCCATCCTAGAGCTGACAGAAAAACCCATCTATAGATATTTAATAGTCCCTGTGGCCCTTCAGGGTCCTTCAAATTAGGTGGCTATCAAGGAATAATTTTAGGTGTTGAATTAAACAGGTCTTTTTTGCAGGTGGATGAGGCTGGTTTACTTTTTCTGGATCTGAAATAATATTAAAACTCAGGGCATGATATGCTCAGCTACCAGGTGGAGAAGAAGCGGATACACAAATATTTGATTATCTTCTCTTTGAGAAAATTCTCATTGGGCTCTTCTCCCTGGATTAGAGTATCTTTGAGTCAGTCTTGCTTTGGGACAGGCCTCTGTGCTCCTGAGGCAGAACTTCTGGGAGCAGCAGCAGGCAACGCTGGTCTCTCTTCCTGGAGAAGCTGAGAATGCTTGATTACTGAACAGCTCTCTTAGAAAGTACCTGTGTAACATTCATGGTTGCCTTTGTGAATGTTTTGCCTTCTGTGGAGTCTTTTTTTATCAACCAGTGCTTGTCAACCCTGGCTTTGCATCAGAATTACCTGGGGATTTTTTGCAGAAACAGAGTTGCCAGGGCCCTACACTCCAGAGATTCTGACCTAATTAGTCTGGGATAGTCTAGGCAGTGATTGTACTTTTGAAAAAAACTTCCCAGATGATTTTTAAATTGCACTGAGGGCTGGGTACCACTGCTCTAGACCAGGGGTCAGCAAACATTTTCTGTAAAGGGCCAGGCAGTAAGTTTTGCAGGCCGAAGGGTTCCATCAACAATTAATCAACTCTGTCATTGTAGTGCCACAGTAGCCATGTATGGGTGTGGCTGCATTGCAATAAAACTTTATTTACCAAAGCAAGTGGTTGGCCAGATTTCGCCTGTGGGCTATAGTTTGCGGTCTCCTACTCTGGAGTCTAGACTGTCACCTTCATGAAGACAAGGCACTGTGCTTATGAAGTTCAACCTTGGGTCCCTGGCATGCGACACTCCATAAATACTTAACTAAATTCCATGAGTTTATTGTACTCATGGGGTAATATATGAGAAGGAGACAGAGTGGCTAGCTTTGAGGAAAAATTACAGTATTTTGAATAGAAAATGTTTATAGCTTAAAGATTTGGGACAGTTTCCTGGAAATTCCTGTTGAACTTTGTTAGGTTTTGTTGAACTCTCTAGTGAAACTTTTCCAAAACGCATTCATATTTTATGTGTGTGAGGGAGACAGAGCTACAGAGACAGAGACAGAGAGAGACAGAAAGAGGGTGAGAAGGAGATTTTCTGTAGTTTCCATTTGCCTGTGCCTATAAAAATATAGAGCAGTGAATAGAATTCCCATAATTAGTCGATCAACCACAAGTCAGTTTATGAAAAATTTGTTGTCCGTTGACTAAACTGCCCAGCCTATTTAGTCAAACCAGTGCAGTGGTAACCTCATGGAAACAGAATGCATCTGAATGGGTTCAGAACATACTAGTTAGAGGAAATATGTGTTGGTTCTTTAAGGTTTGCCTTGGTGGTCATGAGGAGCAGGTATCAGCAGTAAATGCCTATGGGCAGTTGGCCAACCACTGAGTTGGAAGTAGAGGTTCCTCAGATACAATCTAGTGACCCCATGGATAAGAACACACAGACAATCGCTATAGAGTAGTTTCAAAACAAAACACAATAACTGGGAAATTCCTGCAAAGAAGTCACTCTTGCATCTAGATGCATAGCAGTCTTGGCCAGGCATCCATTTTTGCTTTTCCTCTTTGGTCAAATGCATCAGTCTTCTTTTTAATCCAAGTCTATTTATCAGTTGTAATACAGAGACATCCTTTATGTGAATTGGCTCTTCTCTCCCAACAGGAGCTTAGGATTCCTAAATTCTGGTGTCCTGAATGTGGAAATGACACTGTGTGTGAATGGTTGTGTGACACCAGCATCCTGGGCCTCAACAAATCTTTAGAAGGAGTACATAATACCTAGGAATGTCTAACTAATGGGGACTGCCTTTCTGCAGCCCACAGGCACAGTGCAGAACATTTCATCTAAAACCCTTCCTTGACATTGGTTGGAGACTTTGCACACATGATGATCTGTGGGCTCAAATGGCCTCTGGAAAGAGTCTCCTGCTGTGGGACCCTTGTGTGGACACAACACAGAGAGGAGGAGGGCAGTGCAGCAAAGTCATGTTTATGAGCAGTGGGTCACTGTACATTATGTGATCATAGTGATCTGTTATTAGCAGAAGGCTTATCAGAACAAAAGGGAACATATCTATGGCAGAGCAGCAGGGAGAGGATTTTAAAGTTTTGATGGAAAACTAAAATTGCTTGGGAAAATATAAACTGTTTTCCTTTCTCCACATGTGACTTTTAAATTGAATTTCTTTTAGGCAAGAAGGTATTGTTTTACCCAGGACAGAACATGGAGGGGTCTGAATTTTTTAGCTCCCGACATTTCTTTGTATGATTGTTAATGCAAGCCCCTTGGGAAACACGCTTTTCCATGCATGTGTCCTGTATTGTCTTTTCCTTTCCCTCCTCCTCCCACCCCTTCTCCTTACTGCAGAGGTAGCGATCTTCCTGCTATTAGCAAGATGTCTATTATAGTGTCATTAAAAAAGCCATAGTCAGTGCAAGGAATGACTCATGTCATGGAGGACTTAATAATTCACTGTAATAAAAGTATAAAGTTTTATGATAAACCACTCTCAGGGGAGTTAAATATAATCCTTGGCGGGTCACACACTGACTACAAAGCTTACATTTGTAATGGTAATTTGAATTTACTACATTGCCTTTAGTTTTTAAGCGTTTGTGTGTCATTAGACCTTATAAATTGATTTATATATTTCAACTCCAGTATAATTCTGCATAAAGGTACAATAAATTTTATGGATTGGAGATATGGCATCTAAAACATTTTAATAAAATTATTGTTCTAAATTCACTTAAATGGCATTGATGAAAAGCTGCAGCAAAGATGCCAACGTTTCAAAACTTTCATGAAGTGGATGAGGTGGGAGTGACAGCTGCAGGTGGGGTGCTGTGGGATGTAATTCCTCAAGTCCTTCTCCTTGCTTTGTGAGTAAAGAGGGACCTCTGGGGCTGTTCTGGAAAGGGTGCCCACTGCCATCGGCCTGCCGTGGGGGGACATCAAAGCTCTGGGTAATGCACTGATGATGACTTTGCAGGAGAGGGGAGCTTGTTGAATCCCTCAAAAGGACCTGCCTGTTATTTGTGGAACCAGAGGGAATTCTGTCTTTCTAAGGAAACCAAAAGAAGCTTGTCCAAACCAGCAGCTTTCCCACCAGGAATGGAGAGCAGATCACCCATTGCTTAATTTATTTTCTCTTCCAATTTTTGAAGGAAAGGCATTCGGAAGAAAATAACAACAAAACCTGCTAGGAGAGTGTGATGGGAGGGGGGCCACTCTGGTGCCTGCCCCCCCCCACCCCCCTCACGCCCTCCCCCTCACCCCCGGTCTCAGCCTCCGTACTTTTGAGGAATGTCTGTCAGCCACACTCTACCTTTTGCTCTGTTATCAGAAAAATAAAGGTCAAATAAACTGGATTATGAAAAATGAAAACTAAAACCGAGAAAAACAAAATCTTGTTTATTTCACAGGCTTAGATCCAAATGGCACAAACTCAAGCTATTGAAAGGAAAGGAGGGAACCGCCCCTCCCCCACTCCTCCCACCCTCACCCCCGAATCCTCCTATTAACTTTTCACTTTTTCTCATTGGTATTATTTCAACTAGCCAGCTAGGAGTGAGTTGTGATTAATTGTATTTTCCTTTTGACTTTGCAGATTCAGGGGCGATTGCTCACTGGCTCCCGTCCTGTGAGAACTTTGTTTACATTTGGCAGTGTGCTTTTAAGTCACTGCAAGCAGCGCCGAATTTGGCTAAAAATACTTGATAAACTATACCGTCTGTTTCAGGCTTTCGATAATCACCGGCTTTTTTTTTTTTTTTTCTTTTTTGAATGCAGCTTCCCCCAAAGCTGGTATAATTTCAGTGCAGATCTTCAAAACCCCTTTTGTCTAACCCTGTGTATAGGCTTTCCCATAAAGAAACCTAAAGGTCCAGGTCCTCTCTGGTGGGAGGTTCTCATCGTATTCCCTGTAGCCTTTGCACATTAAAAAGCTTTATCCCCTCATCCAGAGCAGGTTTTGTTTTTTGTTTTTTTGTTTTTTTTTTTGTTTTTTGTTTTTGTTTTGTTTTGTTTTGTTTTGGCTAGGAAAGCACCGAGGTAAACCTCTAGGGGCCCTCAGGACTCAGTGGGTGTGTCACTATTAAATGACCCAGCCAGCTGGACAGGTGGAGGTACAATTTACTGGAAATATATTAAAAGTGTCTTGGGAAATGATTCTTAAAAATGTTCCCACTGCTGGTGTGATGCAGATTAGAACCCCAGTGTGCAACTGAGAAAAATTAAATTGTAACAAGAAACCCCTGATGGTACACTGATGGCTTGTGGGGAGGAGGGTTGAATTCAAGGAACTAAAGGGAGAAAATTCAGCCTGACTTTCTGCCCCAGGGCCCCAGTGAGGCCTGTCTGCCCAGGGCAGGGAGCTGGAGGGGGCCTGAGGAGGCTGGGGAGCCTCCCTCTGACAACTGACTTCTGTGTGCACTTCCCAGGTAGTGGAGGTGTCACTCTGCATTCTTCTGTCTCTTGACCCTGCCCCTTGGTGACATCCCAAGGGAGCCAGAGAAGCCTTACGCATAGACAAATTTGGCAGCCACTTATATAATGTGATTTGTGCAGAGGAAAAAGTTTTCTGGCTGGCATGGCCACCTTTCAACTTGTTTTTTTCCCCAAAGCAAGGACTCTCCAAGAATCCCTATTTCAAATGCAAATGGCCCAGGGAAAGGGAATAGACATTCATCAGTCATCAACACACCACAGTGAGAATGAGTGTCATCAGAATTTAGCAAGCTGAACAATCAGGACCTAAAAAGTGGAACCAGCACATAGGAATTTTGATGAGAAGAGAGAATTTCTTTGGAGTTGCTTAAGGCAAGCAAGCCAGAGTGGTACACTGCAAGGTGGGGGGAGTGATGCTGGGGTCCTCTGAACGGTGGAGAAGACTAGGGGTGAAGGAGGTGCAAAGAATGGAGAAAGAGACTGTATAAATGAGATGTGGAAGAGCATCAAAGTGAATTGGCCTGCCTTGGACTTTGCCTTGAGTAGTTCTACAAATCTTGTCACTTGGAGTATTGTCCTAGAACTCTCCTCTAGTATCTCCGGAATTTTCTTAGCCCATTGGCAGATGGCCCTGGGTCGATTAAACACTAAAATGAAACAAAAGTTTATGAAACATATATGACAAATATAAAAATGTGCAAAACACTTTCACGTATGCCCCTTTGATCATTTTCATCTTCAGTCTGGCACATAGTAGATGGTTAATAAATATTCAGATGAATTGAATACGTGGAACAGGTGTTAATAGCTTTTACATTTTATGGACGAGGAAACTGAGTTTCAGAGAGGTTAAGTGAGTTGCCCAAGATCAGGCAACTAATCAGTGCTGAAGCTTCTTTACTCTTAGTGCCCCCAATTTCATTAGAGTCCCCTCTTGTGGTATCCCACTTTGGCTTGCGCTCCTTAGGTAGCGCCCAAGCAGTACTTTCTGCTTTGTAATTCTGACTCCCAAGGCCAGTTGTTGTTCTACATTGCTTCCATGTGAGAATAGTATTGTGTAAGGCTCGGTGTGCTCCATTTTATTAAACCAGGTCCAAGTAAGAAAAATTGAATATAATTGCAAGGGAAGTCCTTGACCTTTTAATTACAACCTGCTGAGTCTGCTGGACTTCTAGGTCCCCAGCTGCTCAACCAGATACACTTCCAGGCAACTTGAGGCCTTGGACAATATTTTATTTGGAAATAACTCCCATGTCTTAAACTGGGATCAGTGGCCCTTTTCTTCCACCATGATTATTGGGGGCACTGCTTGGTCCCCAGAGGGCCAAGGTCAAACATTTATATGACCCAGAAGTAGTTAGTCCTTGCAAAGTGGGATGAGCTGATGGAGAAAATGCCCTCCATATTTGTGAGTGGCGGTCGAAAGCCAGGGACCACAGCGCTGGATGGTATAGGCAAGACTAGGGTGGCATGGTAGAGGAGGAGCTGGGGTGATAATCTCAACATTGGTGAGTGCTTGCATAATTGACTGCGGATGGCGTTTGGAGCCTCAGATTGACTTAAAGGTAGAGATTAGAGACGGTTAAGCTGTATGCAGATTGCCCAGCCTTGACCACAAAAATCTGTTTCTGTCATTTAATTCCATTCAGTGCCCCTGCACCCCCCACCCCCCAACCTAGTCTGGGCCATCCTTGTTGTCTCTGAGATATGAGAGTCACTCTTTGCAGATCCCAGAGTAATCTAGTGGCTGTTTGAATGAGATTCTCTGCATCATTCTCTCCTTTTTTATTATGGACTCAGTTTGATCCCAAAACATTCACAGATAATTCTCAAACACTCCAGCTGAGCCAAGAATGACATTTCTTAGGATTACTATTTCTTTGAATACACTGTGGCTTAATTATTTCATGTTACTTCTTTTGACATATTATAAGTCACATTTTCTTCCTTTTTTTTTCCCACTCCATCGTGTATGTGTGTGTGTAGGTGTGTCTATAATGTGTAACAACTGAATGTGTGTGGAGGAAGAAAGTGTGTGACCCTCTAGGCCCACACCATCCCACAGTTGGAGCTATTAGCCACTTACATGCACAATTAACCAGCTGATTCTTAGATTGAAGGCTGAGGGAGCTAATTACAGGTACAAAAATTGCACCCAGATAAAAAGAGGTTGCTCTGGAAATTTAATCTTTAAGCCTTCTTCTTCAGGGTGAGTAGGTAGTATGTATGTATGTATGTATGTATGTATGTATGTACATATATATGTATATACATTTTTATTTTAGGCTGACTCATCTCCCTGGTTTACTTCATCATAATTACTAATGTCATCCAGTGGAATTCCCTATTTTGTCATAAATAGCTACTACCAAATCACATTCCATTTAAGTTCTGGCACAGAGGTCTGTCGCACGCTCTTTGTCTCTTAAATCTAGAATCCTGCAGTGATTTATAGGAAAAATATGAATAGTGTGTAGGTGTGTGTATGTGTGTGTATGTTGAGTATCTTATTAAGAAGTATCTCTTGGAAGGGATTCATATTTATTGATAGTCTATACCTTGTATGGGGGACCTTCATTCTTTATCTTATTTATCTTATCAATAACCCATTGAGCTTGGTAGGTTATTTCCATTTGATATGTGAGGTTACTGAGGTTCCACAAAGTGAAGTAACCTACCTAGGGTTATACAACTGGTCTTAGGTGTACTTGATGCCAAATGCTGGCTCTTTGCATTGCTCAACATGACCTTCCAGCTTCATAAACTTCCACGAGTTAGATAGACTCTATTCTTACATCTCTCTGTAGATATGAGCTTCTGTAGTTCAAAGCAATTCTCTTTACACTATCTCTGGACGTTAGAGCTCGTGGTAGTAAGACTAAACAAATCGGCTCAGACTGCACGTGTTAAACAGGCCAAGTAGTCTTCATGTTCAGGCTTTTTCACAGTGGCACAATGATGCTGAGGAAACATCATTGGTGTTTTGTCCTCTGTGCTTCTCTTCCATTTTTCATAACCATTTCTCTGACATTCCTGTCTCATCCTACCTTCTCGATCCCTTGGGATTTTTCCCTTCTCTTAGGATATCCCCATTCAGCTCTGCCCTCCCCAGGTAGAATTTCATGGTCTGGATCTTCCCTGCCCATTCCCATTGGGCTACTTTCAACGGAAGCATAACTCCAGCGTTCCTGCCCACGAGGCTATGCTCTATGTTTTTTAGTTAGTTAACAATAATTCCACAAGAACATGGAGGTTATTAGACGTTAATGGATTAATAAATTATGGTACAGCCACCATCTCCCACTATCAGTTTTCTACTTGGAAAAATGAAGGGGTGGGGCTGAAGAAGCTCTAAGATCCAATATTTTTCAATTTCATTTCCAGTCTATGATCCATGAACCTCCACACGTTATTCTTACATTTTGACAAGGGACTTCCATACATAATGGATCTTAAATTAAATGAGCACTCTTCCCTCTTTTCCTTAAATGGGATGCCCTGGATTTAATACTTGGTCATCTTCTTTCTTGTGGGGGATCCCCATGACCCCACATGTATGCTAATGACTCCTAAATCTATGTTTCTAGTCTGCCTCTGACCTTGAGCACCAGATGTCTGTATGTAAGTGTCTGCTGGCCATTTCTTTTGGGTTTTCCACAGTCCCCCCAAATTTAGCTAAATATAGAACAAAAATCATCGTTTTTATAACTCCATTGAGCTGCTCTTCCTTACTTCTTCACTGTTAATGAATAGTGCCACTCTCCTTGTCAGCCATTGGGGAAATTTGCTCATAGTCTTACATTCTCCTCCTTCCTCTCCTTTGCAAGCATGTTTGCATGGTCAAATCCATGTTTATCCTTCATTTTAAGCTTCTCTTTCATCTATCCAATGCCCTTAACTTCCCAGAATGGCCCTTATCAACTTTCTTAGAAATTATCATAATGACAGGTTTCCCCTCACTTAGTGCTATAAAAGCAAATAAGATAAGCAACATGGATGTGTTTTATAAAATTTAAAGTCTAGCATGCTCTATTATGTTGCATTTCTAAAAAGACAGCTGATTCTGGCTTCTTGAGTCTTTGTGCTATTTCCTGTGTCTAGAATGTTCCCCTTTCTCCCCCTCTTCTTTTTAAAATAATACCCATTCCTCAAAGCGTAGCACAGGCTCATGTCTTCCAGAAGGATGATCTAACCATCTCTACCCTCATTAATATGCTTATGCTTCCTCTCCTTGGTCTTAGTTACTTACATTCATTGAACTGCTATTTGACTTTCTAGTTCAGGATCAGGTTGTAAGGTCATTTGAAGGCAGGAGCCATATCTTTATTCTTCTCTAAAGTACATTAGAAGGTGCCCAAGGCACTGGATGGATGGATGGATGGATGGATGGATGGATATTCAGTGGACCTCTATTTGATTTGTCTTGAGATTATAAATCTGGCCCATGCCATCTATATGAGAAGGATTCCTACATCTTTTTATCACAGAAGTTCAACTACCCAAGCAAGGAACAGTATACGGATCCTGAACCCCTGATTCCACTCAGGGTCGGAGGGAATGAAGCTAGTGGAAATGCCATGAGCCAATAAATTTATGACATCTTTCATACCTAAAGCTTTTCTTTCTTTCTTTCATGGTGTATCAGTAAGAGGTTGCACAGCCAGATGCACAGGGTGGGGCAGTGCACAAGGTGAGTCTGCAAGCATAAACAGCAGTGTGCATGCGTTTTTCTAACAAGCACATCACAGTTTGTAGTCCATTGTTTCCTTTGCCCACATGGGCGCATTCAGCACTTATCTCCGCAGATGTGGTCAGTGTCATCCAGATACACAATTGGACAATAAACGAAACCATGGAAAATCCACAATGCCAGAGGTCTTTATTCATTGCTGATTTTAAATGAACTTTGATGCATAGCATAAAAAGAGCCATTAGCAGGAGAGAGTGTAAACTACATTAGAAGAGGGAAGAAAATTGTCCAACATTTGGTCAGTCTGACAAGGTAAAAGGGAATGTGGGGTGGGGGCAAGCTATTAGGGAAGGGAGGGCTTCCGTGCACAATGGTGCTGAAGAGCAGACGTGGGGTGGAATAAAGTGCCGGTGTCAGTCTGGAAACAATGCATAAACATGTGCAAAGTTACCAGGCAGGACAGCAATTCTTTTTCTTTACAGTTAAAAACATTGAAAATGCCTTCTTGCTTCCCTCTCTCTTCTCCCAACCCTGCCTCCTCCTTCCTTTGATTCTCTGTTGGTGGAACTTGAAGAATATTTGAGGTGCTTAAAGGAAGCCTTCAACTACTGTTTAACAAGTCAATGCTAATTATTGTTTAGCGCTGGATTATGGGCCGGATCATGGAATTAAAACAGAGCTGTTGGGACACCTTTGTACCTGGCAAAGAGTTAATGAGCACATGCCGGGTCCCTGTATTAACTCCCAGGCTGGTTTACTATTTTATTTCAGTGATACAGAAACAAAATCTAATAAATCATTTTACTTTTACCTGGATGCTTTCTTTCTTCATTAGGAAAATGTGAAAGCTTCATTGTAATGTTTATCATAAATTGGGATATTATTTTTTCGATTATTCAATTAGTTGGTTACCTGCAGAGTGGTATATATATTGGAGGAAGAAAAAAGATTACAAGCAAATTTGGTATCAGCAAAAGGTACTGGATTAATAGCATGAGCAGAGAAGATGATTTACCTCCTGAGGTTATGGACAGTGACTGGATACCCTCATGACTGTGTGCTTGTGTGGATTATGGATGTAGAATACAGACATTGGAGACAGAGAGAGAGAGAGAGAGAATGTGTGTGTGTAGGTATGGCACGAAAGCCTACATTTCTAGATGTAGTAGGGCAGAGTTTCTGACTTCAGGCCCAGTCATTTGGGGTCTCTTGGTAAAGGCTCCATAGCTAGCACAGTATGGGGGAAGGGAAGGAAGCTGGGAAGAACAGGGGTGAGTTATGAACGATCTGTTTGTTCTGATGAGATGTCCAGCTGGGATGGTGACCAGACTTCTCATAGCAACTTAATTCACCAGATCCCTGAGCAACTAAATGGTCATGGCTTTGGGGTTCTGCTGACTGGAGTGAGATTTGAACCAGTGACCTGTAAGCGAGAAATGCTATTTGCTATTGCAAGGTGCATGTGCTGTTTAGCTTGACCCTCTCACCACCCGCCATGGGCTCCTCAAAATTAACATTTAGACATGTTCAGCACTGAAATGTGAGGTGCAGGTGACTGTGTCACTAAACCTGGTGATCAGACCTAAAGTTGATTTGAAAAGCTTTGGAAATGGTTGGTAAAACACATTATTTGTATAAATTCAGTAAGTTTTAATTTTATTATGCAAAAACAAAGCAGGGGAAATACTCTATACATAAGTCAAAGTATGTAAAAGATAGTATGTAGTTTAATAACAGATTCTGTTTTTCTTCCTATTAAGTCTTACTACTTACTACAGTAATTTACAATCTTGGAGTTGCTTCGTGGGAACTAGGAATTCATTAAGATGTGTATGTTATGCAGCTGGTATTACATGTAATATATATATTTTTAAAACTCTTAATCTTTAACCTCAGTATTGCATAGAGGTCCAGGGGATCAATTATAGATAAAAAGAGGGGAGATCTCAGAGGACTTGCAAACTTATTGGCAGTTTCTCAAGATACAGTACTGAGTCTATATATATTGGTATTAAGTTTTCCATGGCTCAGACAAGAAGAAACATAATTGATTTTATTTGAAAGGTGGAGATGGGGCCAAAGGGGGACTTGTGGTATCCATTTTTTGCTTTCAGCCCATATAAAGTAAGCATGCTTACCAGAGGTGTTTAATGGTGTACCCTGGCTGGTTTTTTTTTTTTTTTTTTTTTTTTAATACAAGTGTGAATGGATGCCTCAGGCTATAAGCAAGCTCCACCTCTTAGAACCTCAGAGGCTGTGGGAATGATCCCTGCCCTCCCGACCCATCCTTAATTGGCCTATAGTCCAAGAGGCAATTAAAACTAAGGGTCTGATTCATAAAATGTGAACGTGCCATTTAAATGTGTGCAGGGGGATTCCTGTTCATAATGCTGGGATAGAAGCAGCAAAGACTTTATTTTTATCCTCTCAGCCTACCTTTCATAAACTTACTTTTCTTTTCTTCTCTGGGCCCTAAAGGCCCTCTGTCCTTTTTCTGAGAAATCTAAAGCCAGCTTCAGGGCAAAGGTTGAGCTCAGGTCCTTGGGTGCATGTCATGAGGGCCTGACGACCTAGTCTCCACTTTGTCTCCTTAGGCTGGACATTTTAATTACAATTTTTCTGTATGTATTCCTATTATTTAGCCATTTTAATATTTTGCCTAGTGGTATATGGGAAGAAAACTCTAGAAACGGAGTTGAGCATTGCTGTCTGCAGAGACTGAGGTTAAGGGAAAGCTGCCAGACCTTGCCAGAAATAAGCTTCAGAAATGAGCTGGGTGAAGAAAAAGTACCCCTGAATTCCACAATGTTTAATTACAATACCAGGGAAACCCTAATTTGACAATCACTATTTACGTTTTCCCACAATTTATATACTCTGTGCTCTCAGCCCTCCACCCCACACTATTAAGCTCCTAGTGTCGCTAATGTATTGAGTTTCTGAAATCAGTGCAGAAGTTCCATTAAGTTGAATATGATTGCTTGGGAAGCGTTTCGTACATTTTTCTATTATTTGCTTTAGAACCGACTTAGAAACAGAGTCTCTTACAGGAGATACTAATTAGGGTATAGAAATAATATGTTTTAGCTCAACCACCGTTCCAAGCACAGGAGTCCATTTGAGATGCCTTTTAGACCAATGTCCAACCCGAGGAAAGAATCATAATAATATGCCCTTGAGAATATTGTGCCTGCTGCCTGGGACAAACTAAGTTGACAAATAATCACTTGATTCAGTTCTTGTGTTTGCTTTATCTAATAAACAACAATCTTATTCTTTATTATTTCCTGCAGTTTGTGTTATACTGTTATTCGCAAAGTTTGAATTTATTTTCCAGAATGGTGCTCTAGGCCTCATTATCTGGGACTCCCTTTTTAGCTTTTCCAGTTGAGCAGGGGGTTATCTGGTACTTTAGTCTAGTAAAAGGCTGCATCTACACCACACCGAACAACCAAGCAGAAAGTGAAAAAATTTAGTCCATCTCCCAGATGGCCCCAGATGCATGGCATTGTGTAGACCGAAACAGCCAGATGGCTGAATGGATTTTTCACTTTCCATCTGGGTGCGTGACATGGTGGAGATGCAGCCAAAGTCTTGAGCCAAAAGAAAATGCCAGCCAAGGAGATGAGGTATTGCTACTTTCCAGGCACCTAATTCCTGCTGGGTGGTATTGTGACCTTGTATTAATTTATTCTTCCAAAGCAGGTCACTCTTATGGGAGAAATGATTGTCAACCTCTAGAAATAAAAAGGAGGCAGACAGACCCAAAGAGACTTGTAGAGAATTTGCTTTCTCCTTTCTTTCTTGCAAGGATAGGTCTTTTACGGACTTGGTGGGAATGGTGACACCTCAGGAAGGTCCTCTCCTTCCAGGTCTCTAGAGGTTGGCAAGCTGGAGGCACTACAAAACACCAAATGAAAATGAAAACATCAGGGGGCTTGCTGTCCATCATGGGCATCACTAAATCTTTTTGAACAACCCTGGGCAGTGAATTATGGCAGCATGGAATTGACTTACAGTTTATTTCTAGTAACAGGCAGTTACTATGTCAAATCTGAAACCATTCAGAAAGGCCTATAAAAATATATGACAAAGTAACAGGCTACCTCTAGCTCCTTTTAGCATGTTTATGAGTTTAAACTGCATTGAGCTTGTGTTTATAGAAACAAATACAGGGATTTCTTACGTCCTATTCTTCCTCTTTCTCCCTGCCCTGCAATCAGCTCTTTTGTGACTGTGGGCTGGTATCCAAGACCTTCAGAATGTTTGAACTCCCAACCAGCGTTGCCATTTTCTTTAGAGGCAGTCTTATTGATGAGCATACAACTTGTATTTTTCTGGAATAGTTGAAGTTCTTTTGTTGAGGAACGGGATAGTTAAGTGACAGTTGCAAAAGAAAATCATTTCCAAGTTACCTTTCACCCACTCTTCCCCCCTCCCGCCCCCGACGCTGTTTGACACTTACTGAGAAACTAATTGCAGCCTGAGTGGGGCCACGGGACAAATGCAGCAATCCAGGCATAATGCGACACCAAATATAATAAGGTAACATATTGTTAAAAGTCAATACCCCAAGTCTAACAATACGGTGTCACAGACTCATAAGCGTGTAACCATATAATACATAATTGTCATCTGCAGAGAAAAGATCTAATTTTGATAATGCATATTGAGATTGGTTGTCTGAAAAATGCTTATGGCTCCAGAAGGTTTGACAGTCCTGAATATCACATAATAGCATGTAGCCAAGGAGCATAGGATGAAGGGAAGAAAAAAAGACTCTATTCCAGAACGCAAGCACTCCCACTCACAGTTTTATTTTTAAAAGAACACGATTCTGCTCAGACAATGAGCAAGTTTACTGTGAAGGGTGATTTGTTCCTGGGTTTCCATATCTGGAATCTCTGTGTGTGTACGTGCGAGCAGAGGTCCTAATCCATTCTCTAGGCTCTGAACTATAGGATCCTGCTTTGACAGACACAGATATCCTGAGGTCTCTGGCTTATAAGGGCTTGGTGTAGCTTTAAATTCCAAAGAAATTAAGCAAAATCAATGGACTCTTGAGACATACTGTCTACTACCTACCATATTTCCTCAATTCTAGGAAATAGCTTTTTAGCGTTTTAAGATAGCTGTGGTCAGCATCCTGCTTACAGTAGACTTAACATCTTTTTTTCCTTCTTTTTCTTTCTAAAACACTGTTGTTAAATGAAAGATATGCCTTCCAAGCCATGGTGCCTTAGAGTTGAGAAGAGGAAATGTTATAATAATAAATGTGGTAGCTACTATTTATTAGGCATAAGTGGTATCTCTAACGTAGTAGAAGACCTTTGGCAAATGCTTCATTTCAATCTCATTTCAGCCCTGTGGTGGAGCTAATATTATTTTCATTTTACAGATGAGGATTCCAAAGCTCATAGCCACTGAGTTATACTAAAGGCTTTCCCTATATTTGAGGATCTGGCCAGAGCTACACCATCTGGCTAAGGTGTAGTTGCAATAGAGTGTTTTGTTTCCATACCTATAACTTTGAGAGGGACTCACTGATCCTTAAATCCCATTAGCTTGGGCTCTAATTGATCTGGGTGTAGCTCTTATAATTAGAAGGTTTGCACCTCTTTCAAACTTCTGGGGCAATTGTTTATACCTCTTGCCCCATTTTGTTATTTGAGGTTGCCCTATCAATATGCACTTATGACCATGCCTCAAGTCCCTTTACTAGATGAAGACTTCTCAAGGGCACAGCCATTTCTGTCACCCTTCATTAATCACACCATCAAAGTATTTCGTTTGCATATAGTGTGTGAACATTAAATAAGTGTGAAATAAGTACTTGACATTAAAGAAAACAACAACATACATTGGATTATTACCATTTAAAGAGGGTGAAAGGAACTTTGAGGTCATCAACCTTGCTTCTCACAACATCGGACTCCCTATAGCACTTTTTTCTTGAGATTTATTCGTTCACTCATTCATTCATTCATTCATTCACTCATTTGTTCACTCATTTCTTTATCAGATTTTTATTGTACGTGGCTCTGTGTTCAAAGCATTGGTCAGATGTGCTGGGGGAATACAGAGAGGAATAAGCAATAAAACCTTTGTCTTTGAAGGGATTATAATGTAGTTGGTGAGATCATGCAAATGTAAATATTAGAGGAGACTTGTGCATATGTGAGGCCTATATAAGAGGCTGGATGGTTATTTTTATTATTATTAAAATATCTGGCAGTCAATGCAGAGTATATTAATTGCTCTGGGAATTCAGAGAATGGAACAATGTCGTCGTGGGTGATTGGGGAAGGCACTTTTTTTTTTTTTTTGAGGGGTGGTTGTACATGTGGAAATGAGGCATGGCAGAAGAAAACAGCAGAAGGGTCTCATGCAGCAGTCATTTCCATTTTAGCTGAGTTGGAATGCTGGTGCAGGAGAGACCACAGCGAAATATTTGCTTGGACAGAATCATGGAGGACTTTGACTGGCAGGCCAAGGTGCTTGGGGAGCTGCTGAGAGTGTTTGAGGAGGGGAGAGGCCTGACTGGGTCTGTGGTCTTGGGAGATTAGCTTGGCCTATAGTCATGTCAGTCTAATTTCAGGATGCCTTAAGTCCAGGAATAGGAAGTATTAGGAGAGAAAGAAGATCATCAGGTCATCGTTTAGAAAGGTGCTATTTTGTTTAAATATGTTTAAAATATTTTTAAATGATGGTAAAAGCTGCTCTTCAAAAACTGTATTTGTTAAGGCAGATTGTACATGCTGATAATGGAACTGAGAACCTCCATCAGATGGTGAGGATGTGGTCACTAGAAATGCATGGGAGTGAGGCTGGTGTGGGGAGCAGATAACCAAGGCAGCCACATACAAATCCTAACTGGAAGATGGAGTCAGGTGGCAGGGTCACCTCTGTAGACAACAGGTCTGTGGAAGCTTATTTCTTTAGATTCTCTGAGAAAAATGAGGAAACAGGGAAGAGCACGGCAGGAATGTAACATTTATTAAGTTCCTCTGTGTGTCGGGCAGGATGTTGCTATGCTTCTTTTTTTTTACTCTGACTCCTTAAATCCCTACAATATTCCATTGAGGAAAGTCTTATTATCCCCATTTCACATGAGAGAAAAATTAAGACTCAAAGAATTTGAGCGAATGCCTTGCCCAAAGATTGTGTGTTGAGTTTCAACCCCAGAGTTGTTCAAACGCGATTCCCTGCATGCTTTCCTCAATGCACCTGGTGGCATTATATTGACATGCCAGCTCAATGCCTGTTGTTTAGATTAGAGTCTCAGAGATGGCAAATACCCACTTCCCTCATTGCCCATACACCTCTTGACCTGCGCTGTCTGGATTTTACCTCTCTTACTATAATGGGGGAAAATGGGTAAGTCAGGGAAATGAATTCCTTCCTCTAAGGACAGAACAGAGACAGCTCAAGCCCTTGTTGTTCTTCCCTTAACATTCAATCTGGGACTGGGAGAGGTGACGTGTTCTGATCAGATACAGAGCTAGTTGGAACCTTAAACAGGGAGCACAGAGAGGAAGGCAAAAAAGAAACACAGAATAGTTTGCTCCTGTCTAATGTTATTTACTTTCCCTCTACTCTTCCCATCCATTAAAGCCTCTACCCTTAATATGAGGACCAAAATTGTGTGTCTCTAAGGACTCAAGGTGTCATTGATCCATTTCCGAGCTCTTCTTCTTCCTCAAGGCTGGATTTTGGGGGAGTCAAGGTGACAAAGCTGTGAGCTTTCCCTGGCTAGAATAGTGCTTCCCATCATTTTTCACATCATGGCACAAATATAAAATGATAATATTTGTAGGGCTCTCTGGAAAAGATGGATGAGCTGTTTATGGATGGAGTGCTAGCCCAGCGCTCTGGCCCCCTGCAGGATTCCTGAGGCCTTACCTGTGTCTCAGACGAGGTATACCTGTGTCCCCACTGGCTAGATGCTCTGGGCTGGGGAGGGCCACCGTTCATCACCCGCAGCAGTGGGTTCTCAGATCTATTATCAACAGTTAGTACCTGCCCCTGCTTATCTGTAGTTTCTTAGGGTCTCGGTATTTTTTAAAATGAGAAAGGTTTACACAATGGTGATGCAGTAGAAATGTGCTATTCACATTATAATCCCAGGATTATCAAATAATATTTACTCATAAAGTATGAAAAACTCTATGACACAAGCTTAAAGCAAGCTGTGTGGGGTGCACATTCTTTCAAGCCCATTGGGGTATCTTGGTAAAGCTAGGTATAATTTCATCTGAAGAGGCCCATTGCACCCTTCTCACCAGTCATTCAGTAAGTCCCAACAGGTAATAAGGATGATATGCAATGAGAATGTATTAAATGATTGCTGTATGCCAAGTACAGTGCTCCCACATGGACTGTTTAATCTTTATAGCAACTCTGATTACCCCTCTTGTACAGATGAGCAGACTGAGGCCTAGAGGGAGAGGTTAAGTAACTTGCTCAGAGCAAGTTACATTCCTTGTTATGTGAAATTTAAATTCAACTAGAAGTCCTGTATTTTATTGCCAGATAAACATTGTTAAGGCTGTCTGTTGGTAGGTAAGGATTTCCTTTAACTTTTACAATTCCTTGGTAGCATTAGGCAAAGGCAAGTGTTATTTAAAATGGTAAAATAAGTAATTATGACGGTAGAATCACAGGGAAAAGAGAACAGTGGAGAACGGTTATAACTTTGCTACTCTTTGCTAGACAGTGACTGTGTTCATACCAAGAGTAGATTAGGTTTTGTGTCTTGCCCGCAAGACAAATCAGAGGAAGCAATTGAAGTCATGAGCCCAGATTTGGGAAACAAAGAGGAGCCTTGCCATGAGTGAGTCTTCCCTGATATAGATCTTCAAGAAGAAGTAAAAAAGGGGATATTAGAGAGTTGAGAAGAGGTGACATATTTCTAACTAGTGGAGAGCAGACATGGACACACAGAAGGGCAGAAGGGCAAGTTTCTCAGAACTATTGTAGAGGGAAGAGGGTCTACTGACTTGGTAATTGGTCAGAATGTATTGTAAATGGTGAAATAAATGAATAGATAGATAGATAGATAGATAGATAAATAAATAAATAAATAAATAAATAAATAAATAACATTTGCTGAGTACCAAGTACTAAATCATTCTGTGTGGAATAATGTCCTCTCAAAATTCATGTCCCAGAACCTGTGAATGTGACCTTAATTGGAAATAGATCCTGGCAGATGTAATCAAGTTAAGATGAGGTCATATAGAATACAGTGGGCCCTAACTCTAATATGACTGGTGTCCTTCTAAGAAGAGGAAAATTTGGACATGGGATGAAGACACACAGGGAGAAGGCCATGTGAAGATGGAGGCAGAAATTGGAATGATGCACATACTAGCCAAGGGATGTCAAGGGTTTCTGGTGATCACCAGAAGCTAGAAAGAGGCAAGGAAGAATCCTCCCCTAGAGTCTTTAGAGAAAGCATAGGCTAGCCTATAACTTGATTTTGGATTTTTAGCCCCCAGAATTGTGAAAATGAATTTCTGTTGTTATTAGCCACCCAGATTGTGGTAATTTGTTATGGCAGCCCTAGGAGACTAATGCAAGTATATGCCAAATTCTGTTATTACCTTCCGTACAAATAAAAAGGCAAGTGTCATTGAGGAAAACTGGGGAGGAAAGACAATTCACCATGCATTCCCTACTTTAATTAGCCTCTAAAACAGACTCAGTCACAAAGGACTAGGGTCAGCAAACTTCCTATAAAGGGTCTGATAGTAAATATTTCAGGCTGTGCTGGCCATGGGTTCTCTGTGGCAACTACTCAATACTGCCATTGTAGTGTCAAGGCAGGGTAAGCAATACATAAACACATGGGCATGGCTGTGCTCCAATAAAACTTTATTTACAAAAACAGGTACTGGACTGGTGGGTTGAATTTGGCCCATGGGCTATCGTTAGCCCAACTGTGACAAAAGGCATGGCTTTTTCAGACCTCTCTTGCCTTGTTAATATGTAGAAATTTATTGCTGGCTAGATTGAAAGTCCACTTATGTGTCCTGACTTCTTGCATATCTGGTGGCACAGAAAATCGTGGAACTAATATTTCCTCAGGCTAAGTGATATCTCAGTGAGTTTGTCTTTCCATGTTAGTGACTTACGTGCAGGCTGCCATTCTTCACAGGGCTGTGCCTTTTACCACCACTCTCAGAACCAGGATTTGAACCAGCCAAGAAAAGTAGACTCATTTCTTCATAGCTGTACCTCATTTAAATCCTACATGGCATTCCCCAGTTTTATTACTCACTTTGTTCTGAGCAACTTTATGACTTATTCTAAAAGCCCAATTTACCCTCAAAAGATAAAATTGCTACTTTTGGGGGCTTTCCAGAGAATTTGCCAAGGAGACTGACAAGGAGTCCCAGTGAAGAGTTCCAGACCCTTCTTGTTCTGGTGGCATTAGTAGAGTAAATGCTCAGCTTCCCAGGACAGCTCTTGGGACAGGATGGAGCCTTAGCTGCATGTGTAAACAGTGCTAGGCTTATAAAAAGGTCATTTCCATCATCTTCTAGGCTCACTTCATTTGACTGGCCCCGATGTAGTATGCGCATATGCATGTACTCCAGCAGAATGGGCATAGATATTCTGGAGACTCAGGGACACCAGCCAGATTTACCCATGCAACCACCACCTTTACTTCTCAGCCAGGTATTCCATGTCCCTGAGAAGCCACTCCTCCTGGGAGAGCTTTTCCAAAGGAATCAGCAACTTTTCAGGCCTCAATCTCGTCTCCTCAGAGGAGTAGCTGTGCACATCACAGTTTATCAGTATTTCTGAGAGGAGCTTGTTCCCCTGCTCGCTGCTGTAGATGCAGGCCTCAGAGGAGCCCTTCTGGCTGATACTGCAGGACGTTTTCTTACCCTCTCCACTTTAGAGTGTTAGTTTCCTCCTCACCACAGTGCTCTTTCTTGTCAGAGGGATGCTGAGTGTGTGAGAGCATGTAGCACCTGATACTCACTGGAGGCTGTCACGTGTGATTTCACCTCATTTTCTGAGGCGCTGGAGGGAGGAGTGCTGAGTTTCATTTGAAAGTTGGGTCTCACTTGGATGCAGGAAGTGCTCCTCAGACCATCCGTCCACTTCGGCTAAGCTTTAAAATCCAATACTATGTAATGTGTTGTTCTTTGTATTACAATATACTATTATATAAAGTTATACCATGTATGCTGTATGTTATAATTATGATGTCATTAATTATTAATTCTGGTGATAATATGACTTTCGAGACTCCTGAGGGCTAATCTTTTTATGTGGAAAAGCACCTTAGGTTTGCTCAAATGAAATCTACCCCAGGAACAATACCACGAGAATGATATCTGCAGGTATCATTCTGAGCTTCTGAGCCGACCCCAGAGTGTCCACATAAAGTTACCATGTGAGTTAAGTCATTTGTCTGTTTTGAATCATATTTATCTGCTAGACAAGTAATAACACTTAGGAAGCATTTCTTACATAGGACCTTAGACTGTTTCTCTGCAGGCTGAATGCTAGTAACGTACACCTAAAGCCTCTGGCGCCTGTGGTTGGGTGAAAACCCTTCCCTTTGTTCAAGAATAAGCCTGACCAGATAGAGAATGAGTATCAGTAATTTTTTCCTCTTCGAACAAGATATATGGACTGTCATTGCTAAATACATATAATTATTCCCTGAATGAAGACAGAGGTAATTCTGGCAGTGCTGAAGCAGGGGACATGTGTGCACCTTTGATGATGTGGCATTTTGCAGAGGACTAGGAAAGAAGCTGTGTGTTCTCACAGAGTAAAGTGGAAGATCCTCTTGCTCGCATTTGAATGACAGAACCAGAAGGCAACTGTTAGGGTCTTGTCTCTGATCCATGCATTTAAGTGGACCAGAAAGGTCCACTAACACAGTAGTGTGTGTGGGGTGTGAAGTCTTTCTTGCCCAGAGTGGGCTGACTTTGAGAAAGCAGTGCTGACCTTTTCTATGATATGAGCTTCTGAGGCAGAACTATCATCCAATTCCACCATTGTTCTCTCCTGGGTTACTTAGGTTTACTCAGCAAGGCATTCAGATAGTCACCTGATACAATTAACCGATCCCATCCCCACAGGCTGGTTCATTTGGCAATGCCCACTTCCTAATGGTCTATGGCAAGGGTCAGCAAACTTCTTCTGTAAGTGTCCAGATAGTAAATATTTTGGGTCTTATGGGCCATGTAGTCTTTGTCACAACCACTGAACTCTGCCATTGTGGTGTGAGTATAGTCACAGACGGTACACAAATGAACAGGCATGGCTACGTTCCAGTATAACCTTATTTACCAAAACAGGCAACAAGCAGGATTTTTCCTGTAGGCCATAGTTTGCTGACCCCTGAAGGCAGAAGGATTCTATTCTTAGACACTTGCAAATCTTGTATTTATAGATTTAACTTGGAACAATACACAGATCATTAGGAATGAGGAGGCGTGGGCTCTCGTCTCAATGCTGCCATTGCTTGTAGTTACTTACTTAACCTCTCAGGCCTTAATTTCATCATGATAAAACAAGAAGTGTAGATTAAATAAATGATCTCTGAGTTTCCTTGCAGCTGGAAAATTCTGATCTAATAAGAATTGGTGGTTCTAAGGGCACATGGGTGACTCGGTAGGTTAAACGTCTGACTCTTGATCTCAGCTCAGTTCTTGATCTCAGAGTTGTGAGTTTGAGCCTCCCATGGGGCCCCACACTGGGCATAAAGCCTACTTAAGAAAAAAAAAAGTTGTTGTTCTAAATTTCAGGCTCTAAGGAATATCCTTCACCACATCTTCATCATCATTTAGGGTTCTCAATGGCAAAGGCGGTATTACAGAGGAGGTCTGTGAGACAGTGATGCTTTATATAGTGGCTGTTCATTGGTGCAGGGCTCTGCTTCTCTAGCCTGGCCCTGGATCATCTCTGCCTGGAGCCCCAATTATTCTTTCAGCAAATTCCACACTTAGTACCTTCTCCACTGGCACCATTTCTCTTCACCCAATGACAGCAGAATTAGGAAGTACTTTGTTTCCCGCTTTTTTTTTGTTTGCCCCCAAGAATGAGCTCTTACTTGTGCAGCTATTGGACTTTTTATTTGAGCGACTGTTCTCCCCAGTGGACTGGGAGCCTATACTTCACGTCATATGTCTTTCCCCACACGACTTTGTGTGGTAAAGGGCACACAGCAAGTACTTACTATATCCCTGTTGGCTTGAGTTCAGGGAAAAATGTGATAGATCCTTGTCCTCCATTACTACACATTCAACTGAAAGATGGCAGGAGAGAGCTTGTGGGATAACTTTCAAGGTGGGTAACAAAACTGATGGTACAGTGATACACACTCTTTTGTGTAAGGTTGGTACTCAGCCCAAATGCCCTCGGATTATTTTTTACCATTTTTGTGTATCACCAGTCACTTAGTTTCTGACCGTCAGCAACTGCATCTCCTTTGCTCATGGTTTGGAGAGCTGAAAAGTGCCTGGGAATTTAGATCCCTTCAGGGAGGCCTTGACTGATGACAAACAGGCTCGGGGATACGAACAGCCAATTTCTTGGCTTCTGATGACTCTGAGGCATAACTTATACTCTAGAGTTCCTCTGGAGATCAGGCTGAAGCTACCTTCCATGAGACTTCACCTGAAATCCAGCCCTTTTCTGGCCATCTCTCCTTTCTTGTCCTGTTCTCTATTCCCTTTCATATTTGTCCTGGGAAGACCTTCTTTGCAAATCACAGATGTGCACTAATCCTCATGGAAGGTCTGATTCTAGAGAATCACCTAAAAGAACGGCCTCTTCTCATATTACAGCTACTATATTAGGCACTTGACACACTTTGTCACTGATCTGCAGCCTAGTCCTGTAGGGTAGGTATTCTTGTCCCCATTTTGCAGATGTAGGAAACTGACATCTAGGGAGAGAAACGGCTTTCCCAGGTTCATTCTGGTAAGAAGTAGAAAATCCCAGAATTCCTTCAGAATTCAGACTGTCTCAAATCCACACTATTTTTACTCTGTGAGGTTTAGTCTGCTCTAAACAAAGAAAACCGTTCATTGAGAGAAGTTATCACCAAGATGCCAGAGGATCTTTACAGATTTACCTCAGTGGGACCTCTGCCTTAGGAAGAGCTCTTTCGTACATGCCAGGTCTCTCTCCAAGTGCCAGTAAAAAATTAAGTTGTGATTCTGTCCTCTGATGAAATGGGCTTTCCTGGGATTGGAATAGCTATGGTCCTAATCCATGAACTATTCAGCACAGTGGCATTGGCAAATGTTTGCACACGGTAACTTCCCCCCAGTGAATCTCTTGCCTTTCCATAGCTAATGGTTAAACAGGACTTGGACCCGTATTTGCATCTATCCCAGCCTCTGGCAATTTGATTATTAGTGCAGTAAATATACAACATTTAATAACTCTTCACTTTCCACTTTGAAACCATTAGTTGTCTCCAGGTTGACTATGAAGAACTTCAAATTCAATTCATTAACATTTCCTTAAATAGTCCTCTTAACAATGCAGGTCTGGCTTTCCCATTATGTACTGTCACTAATAATGGTTTTTACTTCTAACCTATTATTAATTAAAAAATAAAAAAGAGCCCTCCACTCTCTCCATTTCTGAATAAGGTTTATATCTTCTGTGTGTGAACTGCAAAGAGGCCTTTAGAGTGTGGTTTCTAGTGTTTGATAATTGCTATCAAAGTAAATAATTTAGCTGGTCAGACAGAGTGCACTTCTCTCTGCCTCGAGTGGATGGCTCAAGTCGTGACCAGGCAGGCCAAGCCAAACCCAGGGTGAAGAGAATCAGAGCTGCACGAAACCTCGATTAGAAGCTAACAGGAAAAGGCGGCCTTTCCTAGGGGAGGCCCAGTGACCTCTGGAACTTGCCATGACCTCAGCCACTGCTCTCCTTCCCAGTGTGCAGCCAGATCGGGATGTCTGGACCCCCAGAACTCCACACACGGAGGCATCTCTTCCCAAAGGCTTTCAGGATTTTGCCATGAAGGACAAATGAACAGGCACAGATCCTCTGGACTCCCTAATCTTTTCTTTCTCTACTTCAAAGCCTTTGGAGTTGCCTCTGAGCCTGTAATTACCCTGGAGGTATTTTAGACTTGAAGCGACACCAGCAAAATTGCACTTCCTGATCATGGGAGTCCACAGTTGTGTTTAATCAATTATGAAGCTGGTCATGAGATGGGGCTTTTCAGCCATAACCATTAAAGGGGAATCATGATCTAGCCCAACTCCTTGTGCTCGGGATAAGGGACCCACGATCTGAAATTAAAGAAACACTAGCCACTTGATGTGGTTTAATTTAGTCTCTGCCTCCTTAATTAAAAGCATACCATTACCCACCCACATAACAAACTGGCACTTTAATGCCAGACTGTAACTCAAAAAAAAAAAAAAAAACCAACAAAACAAAACAAAAAAACCTGCAAAAGTTAGGTGGAGCTAAAACACTGATTTTAAGACACCAACAGAGGCTTTCAGACACTGGCTGTCGGATCTGGAGTTATTTAAATGGGAAGCTTTGAACAAGCTTCGAGGCTCTTTGAGAGTCAGTTCTCTGTGCCTGTCTCTTGCCCCCACAGCCTCTGTCTTGTGTCTCTGCTCCTCTTTCTCTGTCTGTCTCTGTATTTCTTTCTGTCTCTGTTTCTGTCTCTCTCTGCCTTTCTTTCTGTCTCTTTCTGTCTTTGTCTCCCCGTCTCTCTGCCTCTGTCTCTCTCTGTCTCTGTGTGTCACTCTTGTCTCTGTCTCTCTTTCCTGAATGGTCCCATGCATACACGTATCACATTTATACACACACATTTGCTTATTTGCCGTTAGTGGTCCAGAAAGGGAAGCAACAGTTCTTTGGATGTTCTTTTTGGATACCTGTGTGTCTGTCTGCACAGGTACGGGGAGTTTCAGGGAAGAGAACTTCAGACCAGCCTTTGGGCATCCAGTCCTATAATCATGGCCATGCAGCAATGAGCCTGTAGAGGCCTCGCCTAGAGAAGGCTGGCTGTGGTGAGCACAGGACCGTACAGGCCGCAGTCTGTGATGAACCTCCCTTTCCAGTTCTTCTCAGAGACACCCAAAGGCTTTCAGAGACTTTGGCAGCAAGGGAGCTAATTCCATACATTCAGGCCACCTGGACTGCTTTCTGCTCAGATCTCTTGTCATCGGCTCCGTTGTGGTGCACGAACCCTGAAGCTTGGGGCATCCCGACCACCAGTGCCAGCCAACATCCTTGGCTCTCCTTCTTCTTCCCTGCAGCCCAGCCCAACCTACCTCATCCCTTAGTGGCACATTGTTCTACTTTGAGAGATTGTATAGCATAGTGGTTCAGAACATGACCAGTTATGCTGTTGTGTTCAACTTCTTGCTTTGCAGGTCGCTAGCTGAGTGGTTGGATCTCAGTCTCCTCATCTGTAAAATGGGGGTGGTAAGAGTAATGACTTCAGATGTTTTTCTGAGGATTCAAGGAGTTAATTCAGTTTAAGGACTTAGAATAGCACAAAATAAACCTGAAATGTTACTAACTTTTAAAATCTGATGCCACTTCCCATTTCCATAACTTTGAATGAATTACAACAGGCTGGATTCTAATCTTTCAGCCATTCAAAGCTGAGAGATATTCGTGATCCACCAGCTAGACCTTCCCATTTTTAAAATGAAGAAACTGAGGCCTGCTGAAATAAAATAACCAGCGTATTAAACAGATTGAGTGGTGGAGTGGATTCTGCTTAATCCAGTGCTCTTTCAAACGTACTCTTTGCAAATATTTCTCCTTATTCCTGATGAGAGCTCCCTGGGACTCGGGACTGCTAGAAAGAGCAGCAACTCTGAGCATGTGGCTTAGTACTAAAGCCTTGCTGACCAGCCTCAGCTTCATGTAGGCAGTTGGCGGACTCCTTGGGGTGGCCAGAAGGATGCTGTAAGATCCCACATAGCCCCCCCTGCCCCGTTGCTGTGGACATTCCACCTTTCTCCAGTCATTATTTTTGGTTAACAATTGTACCAGGAGAAAGTGAGCCCTCCTTATTAAAAGTTGTGCGCAGGGCTCGGAATATGCAGAAAGCACCCAACATTTTATTGTGAGTGAGTTGCCTTCTCTCCTAAGCGCTTGGGAGCCTTAGGCCCCAGGGAGAAAATTATTTCTGAAGAAGGGAAAATGTATAGAAAGATCAGGAGCCTCTGAAAACAAGCTATTTGGACTCTCCAGTTTTGCCTAGGGCTAGCTTGATCTTATGTTTCCAGCTGTGTCTCCTCTTCCCCTTGGCCGACTCTGCCTAGATGAATAATGGATTGGGAAAGAATGTTTGGAAGCAAGCCCTGGACTGATTGGGTGACCTGTGGTTGGCAACACGTTACTCAGGGTGTTGACTGTCCAGTGCTGGTGAAGGTCACTCGGTAAGGCGTCTGAGCTTCCCAGACGTGAGTAGCAAGGTGGGCCTTTCCTCTATCCCCACCCCAGCCAACCCCCCAGGATTCAAGGCCTGGGCAGGGGTGACTCCAGGACCTGCAGTGGAGTCCTTCTGCCTGTCAGCTCTCGGCTGCCAGCCTGCAGTGCTCCTGCTGTGGGCCGCCTCCATGGAGCTTCACTGAACGGATAATCATACTTCCTGGGTGAGGAGCTAGGGTGGAGGTTTGACTCAAGAGGTACAGATTTCTTCCTTTTGAGCTAGAAGCCTGGCATGCTGCTGTCTGACTGGTGTCTCTGAGGACTTCATTCCCCAGTCCAGGTGCAGAGCTCAGGTCAGAGAGAAAAAACAAGAAAAATAGCATGTGCCTCTTGATGTGATATTCCGAGGAATTCCCACCTCAGATGCATAACCTGCATCTAATCATGAGAAGACATCAGGCAGCCAGAATCGAGGGACATTCTACAAATAGCTGGCCTGGACTTTTCAAAAATGGCAACCTGATTATAAGATCAGCTCCCCGTCTTCACTGAGAGCCTGGTGGCTGCTACCCTGGAAATACAGCCTTCCTTTGCATAAGGTTCCAGAACTCCTTGTTCCTACCAAAGCCCTCGATGGTGAAAGAAAGCAAGAACAACCTTGCAAACTATGCTTCTCCTACCTTCATATGCAAGGACGCACTGCTGTTCGTTTTGGGGAGGTGATTGGCTGGCAGCTCATAGATAGCATGTTTCATGAAACCAGTCATTGCAGAGAAAGTGTTGAAAGTTTGAAAAACCATCAAACAAACCATGTTGATAGAAATTGCCACCTTTAGTACAGCTTGCATAAGCACAGCCCTGTGGCAGTGGCTTCCTGACAGTGGAGGGAAGGGCACAAAGCCATGCCATCCCTGAGAAAATGCCAGATTGTCCTCTAGGAAGGTTGGATCCATTTCTCCATAGCTTCAGACTCTTGGCAGATATTTCCGAGGGCTTAATTCAGAAGATGATGCTTTCTGGTGCAGGACTTGCTCTGTGACCTTAGGTCTTCATTTATTCTTTTGCACAATGAGAAGTTTCATTGTGGTCTCCTCAAACTCTGAAGCTGTATTATTATATCAATAAAATACAACAGACTATAAGCATGTGTGTTCATTGAATGATATGATACTGGTTTGAATGATATGATACTTATAGGATGTGTCCTATAAGGTTGGTCATTTAATATGGTTTGCAAAGTAATTTGGGTGACTTCTCAGTAAGTCTGGGCATTTCATTCATTAATCTTACTTAGAAGTGAGACTGCATTAAAGAGCCCTTATTTATAGCATTTATTCGGATCAAGTTGTGTACCCTGAGCAGAAGAATGTATGTCGTATCTCTTTTACTCTAATGAGGAGAGTCTCTAAAGTGGGTATTTCTGAACCCAAACCCCAGATTCTAATGGGGTCCCATTATCATGCCCTTCAAACCTCTGAAAAACATAATCTCATATTCTCCATAAGTAAGACTGCCATTTGCTGGCTACACAAAATATACCAGTAGTTTTAAACCGACTTTAGGTAGTAGATCTCTTTAAAAATTGAATAAAAGCAATGCTTCCTTTCTCCTAAAATGCACATACTTGCAAAATATGACACACGATATTGAGGGCTCCTTGGACCTTCCGGAAGGCCTTAAATGCCAGATCAAACACCTCTGTTGTGAAGTTACAAATATGTTGAAGAGGCAGGGACATAATCAGCTTTTTGCTGAGAGGAAGTTTGAAGCAAACAGATACCTAAAATCAAGTAATTACAATTTTTAGGCCCTCCAAGGTCAGAAAGTAGCTAAATTTCCAAATCAGATCTTTCTGAGTCATTGCTGCCAGTGAGGTACAGGAAACTTGTATTCAGTCTGTGCTGTACTTTCTGGGATGTCCTGCTAACTCAAGGCTGGGGAACTGTCCCATTTCTTGGGGACATGTAGAAGATCATGGGGAGACCTGGGTAGCTATTGGGAGGTTGCACAAACCTAGCACCCACTCATTTCTCTGGGGATGGAGAATCTTTTGTGCAAGTAGAGACTGTCACCACATAGCTGGCTGAGAATGCCCATGGGGAATGCCTACAGCCTTGCTTCCTGAGGCATTGCTCTGTTCTCCATCCCCCCATTACTTTAGAACTTCCAGAAAAGTGCCAGAATAAGAGAAAGAGTAGGTGAATCACATTTCTCTGTAGCTCTGGAGTTTTCTTTCTCTGCTTTTGAATTTTTGGTTGTTGACCATTGGCTACGACCATATGGCTCTCCGTTGTTTTCATGCACATCTCTCCAACTCCCCACACAATGTTGGGACTGTTTGCAAGGCTCCTTTCCATCAGTCCGCCCAGCAGCATATGACATCTTGGGGATTTGCATTTTTTAGTTTAATCATTAGCTTAATGTTTGGGGGACATTAGTCATAGGAAGTTAGTCTCATTCATCCAGATGCGTTTTTAAAAGTTACAGCTCTTCTCTCCCCACCATAATGCCCCCCTTGAGCATCCCTTCTCCCATTTCCTTTTAAAAACACTCTGTTCTCCTGGAACTCTCAAATGAAGATATCAAAGCTGGAAGGAATTATTAATTCACAAACTACATTTGAGTCTTCCAGAGGAGCTGAACCTGGCTGGAGTTGCATAGGAACTGTGCTGGTGTTTGGTCAGGAAATGACTTAAACCTGATCTTCAAGGGCCTGAAATTGCTCCCCTGAAAAAAGAGGAGGCATTTCTCTTGCCTACAACCCTCTGGGGAGACCTAAGTCCAGTGTTAGCTTCTCTTTCAATGCAAATGAATGAATGAGTTTTCTCCCCAGGCTTCTGGCCAACAGAACTGGGAACCATTCATGGAAGTTGGGTTGCTTTTTGAGTCTTTGGGCTTTGTAACTGGCTAGATGGATAGCTCTGGAAGGGAAGGTAGGGTTTGACATGGACTTTGAAAATGTTGACTTTAGATGAAAGAGAGGATGATTTTTCCAGGTGAGCAAATGATATGAGCAAAAGCAAGGAAGCAGGTATAATAGTGGATATTCTTGGCGTCATGAGTACCTCTGTCTGAACATAAGCAGAAAATCAGAGTTGCTGATCCTGGATAGGGCACCATGGGTAGAAGGATTTCTTGCCATGTGCTTTAGAGTTTAGTTTTATTCTATGGATAACTTAGAACCATTGAAAGCATATGAGTTCAAGAATTTCAAGGTCAAAATAGTTTTAGAATTGTGAGTCAGACAGGAATAATTCCATAGCTGGTCTTATGGGAGTCCCTTTCTGGAGCTTTCTTTCTCAATGGCAAATGACAATGATATTTTTCTTGATAATGAAGTGCCATGCTCTTGGTGTTGCCCTTCCTTATATGTTTAAGAACTCCCTTCCAATTGTAAATATGGTTTAAGCAGTCTTACTATAATCCTCCTCTCTTTATGTTGACTATTAGCTGCCCTTGTCCCAAGCACAAAACCTCTAGAGCATTATTGACTTTGGAAGACATTAGTTAATACACTTATGTGCCCTAGGCATGGTCCAGAGAAGCCATTCTTTTGCATCCTACATCCCTTTCTGGGCCACAGTCTCAATGCCCTTGTAACTCCCACATGCCCTATATTTATTTTCCCCTCCCTCTCCTTGCCTTACTCTTTTTTAAAATTAATTAATTAATTTTTAATTTACATCCAAGTTAGTTAGCACATAGTGCAATAATGATTTCAGGAGTAGATTCCAGTGGTTCATTGCCTGTGTATAACATCCAGTGCTCATCCCAACAAATCTCTTCCCTAATGACCCTTATCCATTTACTCCATCCCTCCCCCACAGCCCTTCCAGCAACCCTCAGTTTGTTCTCTGTATTTAAGAGTCTTTTATGTTTTGTCCCCCTCCCTGTTTTTACATTATTTTTGCTTCCCTTCCTTTATGTTCATCTGTTTTGTATCTTAAATTCCATGTATGAGTAAAATCATACGATGTTTGCCTTTCTCTGACTTATTTTGCTTGGCATAATACCCTCTAGTTCCATCCATGTTATTGCAAATTCCTTGCCTTACTCTTAATATGAACATTTTCTAATAACCACCTCCCCGACAGGAAAAAATATTCTTTGCTCATTCAAGGAAATAAAAAAGTAACTGTCTTCTTACAGCTCACCTGCTCAAGATCTCCACTATAACACTTTTAGACATCATTGTGACCCTAATCCATCGACGACTCCTCTTTCCCTGTATCACTTGCACATGCCATGTATCTAGTTTATTATATCACAGTCTTCATATACTCTCATCCCCTTTCCTTCCTTCCCACCTGGCAGGAAAACACACACTCTAGATGAGCTCAACAACCTATTATCTTCGTGCCTGTAATCAAACAGCAAAACATTTCTGGCAAGGGAGAGAAAGAGATTGGGAGGTTGAGAAGGGGTTGGGGCAGAGTAAGGAAGGAAGGATGGGAGGAAGGAAAAGAGAAAATTATCACATGACCAAGCAGGGTATCTCCACTGTACACTGACCTTCACACCTTCAACTGGGCCCTCAACATTGCTGTTGTTGAGGCATTGCTGGGCCCTCAACGCAGCTGTTTTCCTGCGTATCTCCAGTAGGCTTGCTTTCCCATACTTGACAGACCAATGCATCTTCTTGTCTCTTCTCCTCTCTTTTGTTATCTCTGTCTCCCCCATCACTGGTCTACCAGACCTCATAATACATAGATAAATGCTTTTTCTCTAACTTTATTTAAACTATTTTATTTATTTTGGTCTATACATTCAAATTGTCCAAAAATCAAAAGGTACAAAAGTCATCATTCTATCCCAATTCTCTGCACTCTCCATTTTCCTTCACATGGGCCACCACTGTTCTCAGTCTGTATGCTCCAGAGACACTTTAGGCATATAGAAGGAAATATACATGTATATTCTTTCCCTTCTCTCTTTTACATATATGGTAGCATTTTGCTTTTTTTTAACTTAATATGCCAGGGATTATCTCTGGCATATTAGTATATAGAGAGTATTCTCATTCTTTTTATAATATTGTAGTGCTACTGTTGATGGATAGGTTGTTTCCAATATGTTATTACAAGTTATGCTACAATGAATACATTTATATCTACATCATTTTGCATATATATTGGTATAATATGTAAGATAAGTTCCTAGAAATATTATGGATGGGTCAAAGGGTATGTCATTTTCAGTTCTGATACATATTGTTGGGTTTCTCTCCACAGTGATTACTCCCTCCAGCGGTTATATAAGAATACCAGTATGTTCCAGATCACCACCACAGCATGCTACTCATCTTTTATCTTTGCCGATCTGAGAAATGGGAAAGGTTTCTCATTGTAGTTGTGATTTGCATTTCCACAGAGAAAATTGAAAGTGTTGGAGAGATGTTTTCTCATTTTATCTTCACCATAATAATAAACATACCTGATTCCATTCTTGTACCTTCCAACTCCCATCTGTGGCACTGAAAAATGCATACTCTCCTCAAAGACTGGTCCTTTCCTGTATGTTCTAGATCATATTCCCTTTTTAAAATGTTTGTATGTATGTATGTATGTATGTTTATTTTTGAGCCCAAGAGAGAGAACACAGGTGCAGGAGGGGCAGAGAGAGAGGGAGTCAGAGAATTCCCAGATGGCTCCATGCTGATAGCACCAAGCCGATGCAGGGCTCGAACTCATGAACCATGAGATCATGGCCTGAGCTGAAATCAAGAGCTGGATGTTTAACCAACTGAGCCATCCACACGCCCCAGATCGTACTCCTCTTTTATTCTTAGACAATAACCTTCTTCGGCAAGCCCTCCTTTCTGTTGCATCTTCAGCCTTTACTCCTTACGAGAGTCTTTCCATTGACTTTCAGACAGGCATTAGTACTCTTTCATTCAGTTGCTACCCTAACTGTACTTCACAGCCAAACCACACAAAAGAAGTTTGTACAAATGCTTCCTCTTCCATGTCCTCATGTTGCAGCTGTTCTTCCATATATACACGTGTGTCGTTTTTCTCTACCACTCCTGTCTACCACTCCTGACTGTCACCAATGACCTCCACTCTGCTCCTTCGAATGTTGACTACTTCATGTTCATTTTTCTTGATCTCTTTTCAGTAACATTTGTCAAAGTTGACTTCTCCCTTCTGAAATACTGTCTTGGTGTTCATGACACCACACTCCCTGTTTCCCTTCTGAAGGGAATGTTTAAGTTTAAGATGTCCAGAACTGAAATCTCTCTTTCCCACACCCAAATATTTATTTTCTTTAGTATTACCCATTTTTGTAAGTAGCACCTCCAGCTATATGGTCATAATTGCCACCAGTTTAGGCATTATCCTGGAAAACTCCCACAGCTCCAGTCCTACATCAAATATGTAAATATGTCCACTCTTCTCATTTCTGACATCTATCTTGTTTCCACCATGTTTCCCCATTTCTAATGATTCTGCCTTTATCAAAGATGCAAAGTCTCTTTCTTGGACCACCATGATACCCTGTTTCTGCTCTTAACCACTCTACAGTCTATTCTCATGAAGCAGCCAGAGTTTCTAAGCATGCCAACTAGGTATTGTTACTTTCCTTCTTAAAAATTTTTATAGGTTTTGCATCATACTGGTAATAAAATCCAAACTCTCCATCATGGTATGGCAGAGATTACTAGTGGTCTTTCTGACATCCATTCTTCTCCCTTTCTTGAATCTGGTATAAGATTACATTCCTTCTCCCCCATCCCTTACAAATAGGTGTGGTTATGTAACAATCTGGCCAAAGATATAAATGGTAATGTCACCTGGAAGTTCTGGGAAGGATTCCTTAAGGAAACTGATTTAGGACACCCCTTTGGCCTGCCCTCCATACCTCCTTCCTATTGCCTGGTGCATATATGACAGCCTCATCACCACAAACTTTCTTGGACCATGATTGGACGGAACTCTCAGGAAGAAGCTGCAATGCTGGATGACTGTGTAGAAATATAAAGGAGGGATTGTATTCCTGAAGCTGTGATACTCACCCTGGACTGATTTCTTTGGTGTGTGAGAAAAATAAGCTTCTGTTTTCTTCATGCCACTGTTATTTCTGTTTTTCAGTTATATACAGCTGAACTTAATGTTAACTGATACATATGGCTCATAAAGCCCTGCTTGATGATCTGGCCCTGGCTCTCTTCTTTGACCTCGTCGTGTGTGCCTATCCCCCCGGATCACTATCTGCTCCCCTCACTGGTCTGCTGTCAGTTTCTTGAACTCCTTCCCACCTTGGGGCCTTCCCACCTGTCGTTCCCCTGCCTGGAATGCTCTCCTACTCCTTCTTTGCCTGGCTGACTCCTGTCATCTTTCAGGTTCAAGTTTAAATGTCATTTACTTGGAGAGGACTTCTCTGATTCTCTGATGTAAATTATGTTTCCTGTATCACTCACACTAGTACAATTTTTTCTTCACAATACTGATTACAATTTGAAATGACATATTTATTTGTGAGAGGTTTTTTTTTTCCCCCCAATGCCTGTCTCTCTGCCATGGCAAAAATCATGTCTATTTGCTCATTACTTATGCCAGAACTTAATTCTAGGCCAGGCATATACTCAGATAGTAATCAAATGAATGGAAGAATATAGACTACAGGTTAGAGAGTGGGATCAGGGATCTAAGAGTCTGGGTTTTAATCCCAACTCTTACTGGCTGTGAGACTTAACCAAATTACTTAACCTCTTTAAGCCTCATTTTACTGATCTTTAAATGAGGCTAATAGAACATTCCTGAGGGGATTGTGGTGAAGATTAAGTGACCAAATAAAACTGAAGAATTCGACATAGTGCCCTTCACAGAGGAAATGCTCAGTATACACTAGCTATTATTAATGAATAAAAGAAGAAATCAATGAAAATATCCAAGGTCATTTTTGGCAGTCTGTTACCTGACCCAGGAAAGAGATCAGTGCTTTAGCAGTGGCCTTCATTTGCTGAGGTTACAATGCCTGCAGCCAAAGGAGTGGTAATATTTGTCACAGGCATTTTGAATATCTACCTTGACCCTTTTGTAGGGGCAAATCAAATGCCCCTACTCCAACAAGGCCCACCCTTGGCTTTTGATAGTTACTTCTCTGGTTTCTACAGAACTTTGACCCCCTTTCTAGGCATCTACCATAAGGTTCCAGAACTGTTGCTCTTTAAGCCCAGGTTCTGTCTATCCCTGGGGATGCCAAGCTATTCTATGCTGCGCCATATTTTGTGTGCCTACTCTCTCCTGACTATCAAGTAAAATCCTTCTAAAAGTGAGATTTTAGTCTGTTATCAAATGAGAGTGAGAACCAAAACACCAAGAAGCAAAGAATGTGGGAAGGGAGGGGGCGGTTGGCTTCCTGTGTGTAAACCACTCCTTACCCAATTACTTCAAAGATGGAGAAACCACCTCAGAGTTTGTTTTGGTTCTATTAGGGAAACTCCAAAGCCACGGTTTTGGAAAGGCTTCAAACATTCCCCAGATGAGCCGTCTTTCCATTTATAAGATACTCCAAAGTCCTATATTTAGTAAGAGTGGAGCAGGACACACACACACACACACACACTCACTCACTCACTCACTCACTCACGCAACAACCCACTCTGGAGTTGCTATAATCCTGGTCTGAACATTCAAGAGAATACTTGAATAATACTTACCTACCTCACTGGGGTGTTGTTAACGATTAATTAGTTAATGTTTGTAAAGCACTTTGCAGATGTAAAGTGCTTACAGAAGTGCTAAGTATTATTATTAAGCAGAAGTTCTAGGGTTTGGCTGAAAAAAATATATATATATTTGCAATCAGACATTTAAATGTGAGTAAATCAAGTTTATTTACAAGGGGATTTTCCTTTTAGGGTCACCTCTTGGTTATTATCGTTAACCGATCTCTTTTATTTTCATTTGGGCTATGAATGGAGCTGGCTCATCCTGAAAACGTCAATCTTTGAGATAATTTCAAGAATATCCTAGGAAAATAAATTCTGGACAGTGCCCATATCATCAGGAGTCAGGCTGATGATGTATTTCTTCAACAAGGACTCTCTACCTTCCCAGTATCTAAGAATTCCTCTGTAGAGTTCTCATCCAACTTAGTTCTAACTTGGAAAAAAAAATTGCTTATAGAACAGTGTCCTGTCAGATAGGTCAGTGGAATTAATTTGCTAGTTTTGATGAGGATAATAACAGTAATAATCACAAAAAAGGGATTGGATGTATTTCGGTTTTCCTTTCTTCATTCCGCTGCCCTCAGTCTGTCTTTGTTCTCTGGAAGAATGCTAAGAAGGTGGGGGTGGGAGGCTGAGGAAGAAGCAAGTGGCTTCTTTGGCACAGCAGTATGCAAACTGTCCAGGGAAGAGTAGCCTTAATGAAGTAGTAAACTGTCTAAGTCCATAACAGCCTGTGAGTAAAGTTCTTTCTTCCAGTGCCTTAGGCAATTCCATGGGAGTCTTGTGGATCTTTAAGGAACTCAGTAGACTCTAAATCAACAAGGGATATGACACTGGCGAATGGGATGAAACAGGAGAAAATCAGACAGTGAAGGCTGCTGCCGCCTTCTTATTAAAAAGACACACTGTGTTTTTGATGGACCATATTTTTTTGGTATATTTTGGTATGTGTGTTTTTTTTCGAGGTATGGTTGGACACTGGTTATTTTTAGCAAGAGCTTACCTTTTCCAGATGTTGAATGAGTACCATGCAAGGGTTACATCCTGAAAGTGTAATTCTAGGGTAGGTGGGAACAATCAAGTTGAATTACTGACATGGTAAGGAAATGAAAAGTCAAACTGCTGACCATGTATATTTTATATTATTTAATTAAAAGTAGATAACAGTGTATGAATGAGCCACAAATCAGATAAAAATGGCAGCATTTTCTCATATTTAACACATATTTGACTTGTGGTTATGTGACAGTTTACCAGAACAGGTCTGCAATGTCTCCAAATAGAAAATCAGGAGTGTAATTAAAAAATACTGCAGAGGAGAAGGAATATTAACTCCAACTCCGAGCAGAGTTAATCACAGCTACATTTCCCATTACTGTTATTCCCATTTAATGAGTCTCCTCTATTTCTTTCTATATGTTGAAATAAAAAAAAAATCATCAGAATTTTATTTTCAATACACATTGTACCTTTTATAGAAATAAAGAATATGGATAGATTACAAATTCTAGGTGTCAGGATTCCCTATTTATTTATTCATTTTAATGGAGTCTCATTAAATATCCAACAGTCAGTCATTCAAAGTTGTCCCTCAGGACAGAACTGCTAATTCACGGGGCTATCTTTAGAGTTTTTGTTTTCATCAGATGAGAAGTTGTGGGGAATGTGCATCTACTCTTCTTCAGTATCCCTGGAGTGACTATTCCCAAGTTGTGCAGAGAATATTCTCAGTGAATCCAGTCTTTTCAGCATCCAATCAAAATGTCTGGTATAACCCGAGCTCAGCATCCTCAGACTCTGAGATAATGCGACAGCCAAAGTTCTGACTCTCCCTGTCAGGTTCCACTTGGCATTCATATTGAATAGGAAAGACTATAGTGTGTTTTCTGCCTTCTGATCTTCAATTATTGGATGACTCAGTTAATTCACCCATCTTTGTTTAAAAATAATCACAAAAATCTCTCATTATACTTTGGTTCTTCTGTCAGAGGGCAGGAGTGGAGTACAAAAATATATTAAATGACAAATTGTTGATAACTCTTTTATGTTTTGGCACCTTTTTCTGCTTTGGATTGGGGAAGACTCTGAGGTGTTTGTGCATTAGAATCTGGTCTAGTATGCCGGTATTCACACTTCCTTTAGTCCTGAGTCAGAATAAATCCCCCACTCTTTAAATAAAAACCTCACCTTCTGTTGCCCAACATTAAGATTGCTTTCCTGATTTTTATTTAAGGGTTTTCCTTGGAGCCAGGATAAAGAATGTGGTATTTATTAATAGAAAGGGTTCTAATTCATTGGAGGAGAGGTGTAGAGGCTGATAATTCCAAGTGAAGAAGAACCTCACTCATTTTCTTGTGTTTAGAGCAAGCCTGATGAGTGAGCTGCCCATGAAGGGTGGCAACCAGAGAAGCAGGATCCTTGGCCAGATCAGCTGAGCAGACTGACTGAGTCAGTATACTAGGTACAGCTGGGACTTGAGAGGATTTGGTAAACTGGCACTGTCAAGTCCAAAGATTGATGTGAGGATGTTAACAGAAGGCAAGGGGAGAGAATCGAGAACAAATGTGGAATTTGGTGGGACACATGGTTTAAGAGAGAAGTTTAAAACTCTGGAAGTTTGGTGAATGTGGAAGAAAGAATTCTCATTCCCCCTATAATACTGCCCGTAGGGGGTTTAAGAATGGTCATGGTTGCTTAAAGCATTTTCTAAAGGGATGGCAGGAAGTGGGAGGAGGCAACTAAGTCAATGGAATAGAGCTGTAGCATATGCTGAGATCTGAAGTGGGAAATAAATATAAGGACAGGAAATCTGTTTCGTGGATTGTAAGAGATTCATGGCCTCACATTTTAACGTCTCTAGTGTTGGTTTACACCTCACAATTGATGACCTCTTGGATTTGATAAAATGTGGTATAGCATGAAAGGCATGAACACATGAGAAAAAGGTGAATCTTTGGCTATACACAGTTCTTGACAGACGTGAGGGTAGAGGTATACTTTCTTTTGCTTATTAAGTGAGAGTATTATGAATGTGATTTTACCTATCACTGTGATTTTTCAAATGAAGCTTTTGGAAAGTCTCATTCAGATGCTGGATCTCAACATTCTCTTTTCTGATGTTGTCACACGTTCCTTCTCTCTCTTCTCTCTCTCTTTTTCCCGTGTTGACTCCAGTATCTTATATTTAGAGAGAAGTGGGCATGGGAGGAGATCAAATTAATTGTTAACCCCTCAGAAAGGCCTGCCTTTTGGGGTACCTGGGTGGCTCAGTTGGTTGAGTGTCTGACTTCGGCTCAGGTCATGATCTCACAGTTTGTGAGTTCGACCCCCACATCAGGCTCTCTGCTGTCAACGCAGAGCCTGTTTTGGATCCTCTATCCCCCACTCTCTCTGTACCTCCCCCACTCACGCTCACTCTCTCAAAAATAAAAAATACTAAAAAAAAATAAAATAAAAATAAAAAAAAGAAAGGCCTGCCCAGACCACTCAACAAGTCACCATCCTCCATTCACTATTCTATCACTCTGCGTTCTTCTCAGCATAGGACTTATGCTTTTCTGATAGTTTCTTATTTATTTGTTGATTAATTTTGTTTATGATCCATCTTCTCAGTTAGGATGTAAGCTTAAGACGCGTAAGGGTTTTGTCCACTGAAGTGTTCTCTGTGCTTAGAATAGTGCCTGGCACATATCTGACTCTTAGTAAATGTGTGTAAATGAGTAAATGGGTGTATGACCTTGAAAAGAGTTGTACGCTTCCCTGGAGAGTTAGAGCTCCCTGGAGTAAAGTACTGAGCATTATATCCAACTAATGTGTTTGAGGATGTTTCGTGGGTTCCTCTACATTTACCATATATCTTTTACTCAAATAAAAAACTTTAAGAATCATGAGATTCTGGGTCTTTAAGATAGCAACCCCTAAAAATATAGCTTGAGATTTTCTAGAATCTTAAATTAAAGCTTCCCCATCTCCCTGTCTGGATTTAGGCAGGCTAATCCAGCTTCAAATCAGCCAGTAGCTATTATTCACCCTAAAATTAAAAAGCAAGAAAACAACCTCTCTTCTTGCAAACAGACATTCTTGAAAAGTTTTGGCCTTGTTATGTTGGTCATGGTGTTAGTGATCCATATTTATTTGGTTATAAAATCTCTCTCACATGTTTAAAATAGGTTTATCATTAATATTGCACTAGTAGTTGTAATTACTGAGGTGATTGCTTCAACACATTTAAGCCAACTAAAAATACTATAAAAAGAAATTAACCTACCTGCACATAACAGACAGCTCTCAAAATAGCTCATTTATTGCCTAGAGATGGAGATCATGCTAGGAGAAATTGTGAAAATGGACATGAGTCATGGAACTGTCTTTCAGCTTAACCTACATTGATCTCTTGAATAAGCATCACTCTCAGAATGAAATTAACCTCTTTGATTTTAGCAGATCAACTCCCATTATGCCCTCATTCTAAGTTAAATGTAAAAATATAAACAAAACATGCTAAAATTTTGAGTGTGTGTGATGCAGAGTTATCCAGGAGTAATTTAGGAATATTTCTGGCTAAATTTAAAAGCATTTAGAAAGGCAGGTGTATATAAGGAGAATAACCCTTACTTGATCATGTTGGGGTCACCTTGATACTGGCAGGGGTCCTTGTCATGCTGGGCAAGAACTGTTTAGGCAGTTATCATCATCATCTTTAGCTTGATGGTTCAAGGATGAGGCTCAACACATGTATACAGATAAATAGTGTTTGTCATTTCTTCATTCTGAAACCCTTGTTCTTCTGTATTCTACCAAGTGAGTGAGCTTGTTTAAACTGTAATGACCCAAGGGCTCATTCCATTCACGATGCATTCACGAAACATCTATTATATGGAAGGTGCTGGGCTGGGTTCTGAGGATACTGAGGGAGACCCTGATCTTTCCTTTCAAACTGCTGAGGTATGTCTCTGTTTCTGGCTTTCCTGGCAGTATTATGGCAGTGTGTAAATAACCTTGGGTTGTCTGAGTCACCAGTGGAAAAAGTCATTGTATGCCTGGGACGTGTCTTATTTTCAGGATGTTGAAAAGTAAGGTACAGACCCAAGTACCAAATGACTGACAGAAATTTCCCTTTTGATATAAGTGTTTTCATTGTAAATAAGACATGGCCATTGGGGTTGGGTCATTCCTTGGGTCCTTTTTGATTTGCTTAGATCTACAACATTACAGGGTGTGTGGCATTGTCTCCATTTCACCTGTGAGGAACCTGAGGTTTAGTCAGGTTTAGATTCCTGTGGCTGCTGTAACAACTTACCATAAACTAAGTGACTTAAAACAATAGAAACTTATTCTCTCTGAGTTGTAGAGGCCAAAAGTCAGAAATCAAGTTGTTGGCAGGGCCATGCTTCCTTTGGAGGCTCCAGAGGAGTGTTCTTTCCTTCTTACAGCTTGTAGGGGCCATTGGCATTCCTTGACTTGTGGCTACGTGATTCCAATCTCGACCTCTGTGGTCACATTGCCTCCTCCTCCTCTGGCCCTGTGTCTTGTTTATATGTCTGTCTCATACATATACATGTGACTGCATTTAGGGTCCATCTGGATAGCCCAGGGTTTCCTTCTCATCTCAAGGTGATTAACTTCATCACATTTATAAAGACCAGTTTGACAAATAATGTGACATTTCGAGGTTCCAGTGATTTTACATGGATACCTCTTTGGGAGCTATTTCCAGCTTACCTCAGAGGTTAAGCCTTTCTCCAGTGTTTTGCAGCTGGCAGAGGTGGGGTTTAGACATAGCCAGGTCTGACTCTAGAGTCCACTCTCTTAAATCTCCACACTGACTCTCTGGGATCCATGTGGGCATTTGTGTGATGATGGAGTTTTCAGTGCCATTGCATAACCAGTTTTCACCTAGAAATCTAGTATGAAGAACTAAGATGAAGGGTTTATTGATAGAAGTATTTCATTGCTATCTTCCTTTTGATTCATTCAACCAACATTTGAAGTGTGCCCAGGCTGTTCCAGGCTCTGTGCTATCATGGAAACTTAATGTTAACCAAAAACAACCATTACTCTTATCCTTCCAAACTCACCATCTAGATGGGGGGACAGAGATAGATATGAAGTAACATGCAAATGAGTGTATAATCACAAACCGAGAAGGCAAAGGAACATAGGACAAGGAAAGCTTACCCAGGCTGGATGTGAAGAAAAGTTTTCCCTAAGGAAGTGATGTTGGAGTCAAATTTGAAAGTTGAGAAGGAGTTAGCTAGCTAGATGAAGGAAGCAGGCAGCAGAGAAAACCATTCCAGAAAGCAAGAATGACATATGTAAAGGCCTTTTGGTAGGAGAAATCATCAGTATTTTACAAATTGAAATAAGGCTGGAGCACAGAGTGAGACAGCTTTCTGAATATGAGCATTTGTTTCTAGGTGTCTTCCTGGGCACAGAGTAAGACTCCATGAGTTTTCTATGTTGGCAAACCCTTTGAGGGCAGGGAATGTGTTTTATTCATCTCTGGGTGCTCTGGCACAGAAGAGTGTCTGGAAAAGAATATATGCTCAATGCTATGCTTGGTGACTGTCAGTGAATAGATGAATGAACAAATTAGCCTTGAGCTTACATATGCAGGATGTTTGACCAAAAGGGCAAAATAGCCATAGTCCTGTTTGCTAGTGTTCCCCCTTCTAAGCCAGAGAATCATAGTGGAGCCAAGTGTATTCTAGCCAGTTGTTACACTCATATGATTGTCCCATGTGAGCGGTGAGCTGGTGAGGGAACCAGGAGTCAAAGCCTTTTTGCATCTACTTGTGAAATAATCTGGGAGCGCCTTTGGCCTGAGGAGAGAAAGCTGGATAATAAAACCCAAAACAGCTTCCTCAGCCCTCTTCACAGCTTTACCCAGCACAGACATTGATGATTGCCTCTGGAGGCCAGAGCAGCACCCATTGATTCCTTCATCTCCTTTGAGGGGAGAGACAATGTGAGGCTTTGCCGCAAGCCAACCACTCTCTGTGGCTCCATATTCTGTTGCACCAGAAGAGAGCTAGCTTTGGGTCCTAAAAAAAGGGACAGGCCAGGAGGAAGGCTTTCCCATCCTCCACTCTGTGAGTTTCACGTCTCTCGTTCACTGCACGCCACCTGGGCTGCCTCCTGTTAGAATGTATGCTTGTGAGATACATAACTTCTATTAACACTCATTTAGCTTCTTTATCTGAGAGAGAATACAATTCGATTCTGCACAAAACTCAGTCAAAAGGATAAGGTCTGAGAGATTGCCTTAGAGCTCATGTTGAGAGTTCTGCGTGGGATGAAACCTGGCTGGTGTTTAGCCACACAAACGCTGCAGGTGTGAGGGTGTGAAGGTCTCGCATCTCACGGATGAGGGGGTGAAGGCCCTCAGAGGCCTGTGTCTGTAATTGCCCCTGTTCCATACAGGAAGCTCTCAGAGCTGACAAATGTGTCCTGGTCTTTGCCCACTGTAAATGGGGTGTCCACTCAGAGAGAAGGATGATATTTTAAATTTAGTCCTAAAATAGAAATTCTACATTGACCTACTAGGCTTGTACTCCTATCTTTCTTCCATCACTTTCTTACCATCTTTCTTACTTCTCTCTTCTTTCTTCTTTTGTTACTTTTCATGTCTTGAGATGGTATGAGATATGAAAAACGGACAGTGAACCCGGAGAGCTCCAGACCAGGCTCTGGCACTAAGGAGCCATGTGGCTGGGGCATTCCGCAGAACTTCTTTGGTCCTCAGTTTCCTCATCTACAACATAGAGCACTGGACTCTGCTCACCCCGTGGAGCATTCACTGCAGTCTTCCAGTCTTTCTTCCCCATCCCCCCACCCCCAGACAGTCCACCCTACTTTCCCCTTTCCCACAAGGCCCTTATCTCTTTCCAGTCATTTCCTTCATTGCTATCCCTGTCTTTCCCGTCTTTCCTCTCTTTTCCTTGTTCTTGTGGGGAATAGAGGATCACAAGTTGTATTTGGTATTTATTCTCTTTGGAGAATAATGGAGAGATTTCTAAGGCCCCAGTTGATAAGATATCAGCTGTAATTGTAACATTTGCACTACTCTGATAAGAAAATCAGGGCCAAGATATGACGGGCTGGCAGAAGTCATGGACTGCCAAAATGGGCTGGTGCATGATAGGAAAAGGAATTTGGATGAGAGAGAAGACGTGAGGCATCTCTTTCCCTTCACATATCTGTGCCCATATTTGTTTTCCTTGTATCGGGGGCACAGTCCACATGTCCCCAACTGAGAGGGAAGCCCAGGGCCTCCCCATATGTGCTTCTTCACAGGGTTCCATCTGCACCCCAACAGTGGACAGTGTTGGCTAAACTTGCAGGAGCCTCCTCCTTTCATCTGCTCTCCCAGATTATACCTTCTTTCGACTTTGTTTTTCAGAGACAAGACCACCTTAGAACGTGGCTTCTTCCAAAAGAGCATTTGGCAGCGTTCTTCCAAGCCTGAGGGTAGACTGAGAAGTGGTTTCTTCTTTTTCCTAATACAGGTATTAAGCTGACTTAATATTCACTTACTCCGAAAAATCCCACTTCACAGAAACATTTTTTAACATGAGCCAAAGTGTTTCTCCCTAATTCAGCACAATTGCGCCTGGTTTATATCCATTGATGTTAAATGATTTCCCGTTTAATATCAATTGGAAATGGCTGATTTCCTACCCCAAACAGTACTTAATGTCAATTATGGCAGGCAGGGCAGAGCTGTTTTTCAATTAACTGCACCACTCCGTTTTGTTTGCTGGTGAGTGGTACAAAATGCATGCGCACAGAGCCACCTTGTGAAACAGTGACAGAGAGGGATACAGTATTGATTTTGCTCCCTGTTCCTGACCATTGGTTTGGGAGGTGATGGTGGTATTAAGGTTGGCGGGGGGGGGGGGGGGTGGGGGGGGGCAGTTAGAACTTCCTTGTCCCTTTTCCCCAGGGACCAGTCATGGTTTAATGAGAACCTACCCTTCCATCAGAGGAACCACTGGTGTGGTAATGACAAGAACTTATTGGGGGAAAGCACAACATTTAACTATAAACAGTCTTGCTGGAACAGAGTTTACAGACATGGGGAAGGGGGTTATAGACTCATAATAAGGATGTGACTGTGATGTGGATTCTCTAATAATGCAAGGAGAGCCTGGGTGTGGTTGTGGCATAAGGCTGAGAATGGCAGCTAACATTTATTGAACATGTATTGTGGGTCAGCAACGTGCTATTTATGTTAGTTAATCCTCTCAATAACCTTGTAAGAGTATATGCCTGTTACGTAGATGTCCATGTCTGAAACTGATAGGATTGTCTAATGCCATTGAGCTATTCAGCGTTTGAAGGTAGAGTTGGAATCCAGCACTGTCTGATTTTATCTCCTGGACCAGTCTCCCTTTCTAATGAAACAGATGGTTGAAAACATCCCTGCTGACTCTGTGTAATTAGGGGTGATGCTCCTTAGAACCTTGGGGGATGGTGCAAGTGGGGAATGGGATGTAGGGGTTTCTCTTTTCCTTGGTCTAGGATCCACAGCTCTACAGAGTCTCTTCTCATGTTGCCTTGTGTTTTTCTACTTCTTTCTGTGTGAGCCTTTCCGCACACTTCTGCCTATGCTGATCCCACACCTTTCAGGGACTAGCTTGAGTTGTCCATGAAACGTTTCTTGACGGCTCTGGCCACCATGGGCACTCCCTGGTGAGCTCTTTCAGCACTTGCACTCTAAGATCCTTTGCTCACATTTTCCACATAGGGAAAGCAAACTTTCTTCAGAGCAGAAACCAAGCAGGAAAGAACTTCGTGTGAAGGGCTGATAGGTCAGAGCTGAAATTCAGTTTTGTCATTTTTTTACCTCATTTTTCTTCATTCAGTGAAGATTTATTAAGTGCCTACCATATGCCAGGCATTATGCCAGGAGCTGTCAATGCCAAGGGGCCTGTGTACCAGTGGAAGGGACAGAGGCTGCAGGGGCGCTTCAGTGCAAGAACACGGGTACTACTATGGGACCGCCCAGGACAGAGCCACTTGGTCCCATGGTGGGGTAGGTGGAAGAATCAGGAAAGTTTCTCTGGGGTGGGCATGTGAGTTGAGTTTTGGGAATGTGGACAAGCAATGGCAGGTAGCGGTCAGAGGGATGGAAACCTGAGGGAATGTTTTAGCGCAGGGTCAGCCACTGCACAGGTCTAGGTAACACTGGACCTGACAGGTTATTGAGCCTCTTGGATCTCAGTCTTCTGTCTACACCTTCGTCATAGGGGTGGTATGAGGATCAGTAACAGCATATACATTTGCTGAGCATTTACTCTGAGCCTTGCGTTGTTACGAGCTCTTCACTTGTATGAACTCTTTGAATCCTCCTAACAATTTTATGATGTAGACATTGCTTTGTGGCTCATTTTGCAGATGAGGAAACCGAGTCACACACAGCTTAACTCTTCCAAAGTAACCAAGCTAGTATAAACAGTAGGGCTAGAATTCAGACCTGGTAATCTGGCGCTTGAGGCTGACCTCTTAGCCTTTAATCTCTGCTGTTTCCTCAGTGCGTGAACAAAGTAATCATTCCATTAATAGTTATTGCTTTGATTTCTTTACCTCTGCTTTAAAACAAAACAAAACAAGGGGCACCTGGGTGGCTCAGTTGGTTTAGCATCCACTTCTTGATTTCGGCTCAGGTCATGATCTCATGGTTTGTGGGCTCAAACCCCTCATCGGACTCTGTGCTGACAGCATGGAGCCTGCTTGGGATTCTCTCTGCCCCTCCCCTGCTTGCTCATTCATTCTCATTCTTTCTCTCTGTCTCTCTCCCCCAACCCCATCTCAAAAAAAATAAATAAAGATTTAAAGCAAACCAAACAAACTTTTCTCTTGGGAAAGATAAGTTCTTTCTTCTTCAAAACTCCACACTGTTAGGAATAGACCGTGCTAGCTGGCAGTGAACCCATCCCCCTTCACTGTGGAACCTATTTCAGTGTTGTGAAGAAGAGAACACGTGCAACAGAACAGAACAAGCCATAGAGATAAATGCTTATGCAGAGAAAAGTGGCCAGCCAGACTAGGAAAAAGTGAAGCTTCTTGTTTCTAAGATTTATTTAGGCATCAGAACACAGATAGTTCCTTGTCTGGGTATTGCTAAGAGAACGGGTAGCCCTTTCCTTGGCTACTCTTCCTAAGATGGTTTGCGAATATGCTTTCTTGGGGGAGGGGGTCCTCTTGAGCTCTCAGATTCCAGGGTCAGTCATTCCAGGTGTTTTGAATGTCATAATTGCTAATATACATTTTTCTGACCAATTAATTTGGAGGAAATGTCAGCTACCAGTACATGGGCTGATCCCATTGGTTGAAAATTACAGTATATTCTTTAAGTACTGCTCAGACTAGCACTTGAAGATGTACATTTTTCTGTTTCCTCTTCCTGTGACTTCTGTTGACCTACATGAGACATTCTGTATATCTCATATATGTCTGAGATATTCAGGTTTGTGTAAAAACCTGTGGGATTATTTGGTAAGACCATTTGATGACAATTTGGATTTTCTTTGAAATTCTTATAGTAATAGGAATTTATTCTTTAAAACATAATTACAGTCATCTATAAATGCTAGTGATTTTTATTTTGCTATATGTTTTTGAGTTTAGATCAACTTTAAACACTAAAAGGAAGGAGAATAAAAGAGAATGGACAGATGTAAGGGCTAGGAATCAAGAGCCCTTACTAAGTTATTGAGCCAGGCTATCATTGTTTTCAAAAATGGTACCAGTGATAACTCTTATGCAGTAATTTCTAGCCTAAACAAACAAAAAGAGTTTTGTTATTTGACATTAGATTGTACTTATGGATAATGTTCCATTCATCCTTGCAGTATTTCAGAATGTTATGAAAATAAATATCTTCTTCAATTCAGACTGGCTCAAGGTCGATGCATGAAAGCCAGAACTTTGAACTCCTTTTTACTACATGTCTGATTCCTATTGGTTATCCTATGCCTTGATTGAAAGCATTGTTCTCTAGGGTTGGACTTTCAGAATTATAAAGAATGGATGAGGAAGAGTTTTATGAAGAAATGAGTTTATAAAGAATGCTTACTACGTGCCTGGTACTGTGCTAGGCAGATTTAAAACACATTCTTAATTCTTCAGAAGAAGCCAATTCTCTACATGTGATGTATGCACCCCTTTGGCATAGTCTTTACAATAATAGGTGGTGATTATGCCAGAGAATCTCAGGCCTTGCCAAATGAAACATAGGTATTTGGCATGATCTGGAGTAGTATGTCCACCTTATCATATCCATCTCACAGGTGTGGTGGAAAGATGGTCTTAAGGTCTCTGGGCACAAATTCTTGACATTTGGCTCAGGTCTCTCTTTACTGCCTTTACTTGCTCACCTCCAAAGTATCTAATCCACCTGCTAATTAAAGGAAAAATAGAGACAGCAGATGAGAAGTGTGACTTTTTTCCCCCTTTCGAAGCAATTTAAGCCTTTGGAAGATACACAAATGTAGTCCTATTATTCAAGTTAATTTACAATCCTTCCCTCGTCCACTACAAGGAATTTATGAACCTGGAAGAGCTGGAAGTCCCTTAGCAAAGTAAACAAACTGTAATTCAGGGTTGCATACTTTCAAGGAGCCTCTATCAGCAGGTTTTATTTTCACACCATAGGTGAAAGATAATTTGGTGAGCCATACTTTGTCTCATTGGGAGCAGCAACAGCCTGTCTGCACCGTGCAGGAAGAGTGGGTTAACACACAGTAGCTGTCATTGTCCTGGTGATAAGGATGACAATGAGAACTGGCATTGACCGAGCTGTCGCCATGCCCCAGGGACCATCTTCCCTGTTTCAGCCCGCTGTACCCTTTGAGCTAGACACTGTTATTATCTACATTTTACAGATGAGGAAACTGAGGCTTTTAGATGTTTGGATATTTTTCCTCTAGGAACAAAGTCAGAATGTGACTTCACACAATGTAGCCACAGATGGGACATTATCTGAGGCAGAGAGTGGACTCTGGAGGAGGTGGGGGAGATTGGATTGTGTTTTGTTTTTTAGAAAGGGGGAAATTTCTTGTTCTTCTTCTGTTTGTAGCCCCCTGATCCCCTTTCAAAGCAGACTATAAACACTAAACTAGAAGTCAGAAGGCCTGTGTCCAGTCCTAGCCCTAAAAGGTACTGGCCACATGATCTTGGACGAATCCTTTCCTCTTTTCTGGCATCAGTTTCCTATTCTTAAAATGAGGAGGACAACACAGGTAGCTGATATCTAGGACCCATGGCTCTCAGTTTCAGTGGCTCCAGGATTCTGTGAACCTGGGTGATCGATCTTTGTCTTTCAACCCCTCCCTCATCCACCCTTGTGTGTGGGACAGTGATGCTTCTCTTGGATATGCTAGGCACTAAAAAGAGAGAAAGTTGTTTTTTTTATGTGCTGTATACCAGACGACCTTGATGTGATGGACTATGGGATCTGGTGACACTGCACACTCAGTACTATTCAACACTTTGCCTGAAAGGGAGGAAGGAATGGATTTATTGACTTGCGACTTTGACTCGGGCCTGTGTATCAGGCCCGTTATTATGTGGAATGATTAGGCTGCAGTGGCAGGGACAAGTTAAACTAGAACAACAAAAGACCTCCTTAACCTTTACCTGGACACGAGGCCATTCATAATGACTTGCATGGTTTGGAAAACCAAGTCTCTCCTGGAGCACTCAATACTTTTGCAGCCCCAGCAAATGAGCAGGAAAGAGGAAGATGGATGGGTGAGGGAGATGAAATGTAATCCAATTCTGCATAGTCCTGTTTAGAATGCTGAGTTCAGGTCTGTGTCAAAAAAACAGCGATGCCTTAGAGATCATCATCATTTTCTTTGGCTTGGAAAAGGAATTTGAAACCAGATACAATGGTTGCTCGCTGAGAAAACTTCAAACTATTTGTTATCCACTAGAGCAAATTATGCTGTTTCTGAAGGATATTTTCCTTCTTGAAGGAACCATGTGCCTCCTATTAATGTGAAAGGAACTGGATACATGGAGCTTTCACACACACACACACACACACACACACACACATGCACCCGGTCTCCCCCCCCGCCCCCCGCAACCCAGAGTCTCAAACACAAGGTCTCCTTGAAAAGCTAAAATAACCATCTCAGACTTGCCTTACTTCTGAAAAATACTGTCCCCTCTAGCCCACCTCCCTGGTTCAGCCAAATGAGCCATAAATTTTGATGGAATGGCTGTAATGTCAACCATTTCAAAATCTTGGGTAGCATTTTTTCCCCCCACACACATTTTCCCCTAAATATTGTAAGTTTTAATGGAGCTGGATATGACACAAGAATTAGAGAATCAGAGTATTGCAGTGTAAGGAGACCTTACTGATCATCTAACCCAAGGGTAAACCTGCCTTTTCTTCATAGGGCCTGGTGGCAAGTATTTTAGGCTTCATAGTGTCGTCAGTCTTTGTCACAAATACTCAGCTCTGCTGCTATAGCAGGAAAGTAGCCATGGACAGGACACAGACAAGTGAGTGTGGCTGTGTTCCATAAAACTTTACTTCCAAAAACGGACAAATGGCAGGTCAGATTTAGCTAATGGCTGTAGTTTGCTGACTCCTGATCTAACCTGTTGATGAGGTGAAGGAGACAGAAGCCCAGAGATGTGAAGAGGGTCATCCAGAGATGTGAAGACTGGAGTTTTGTGGAGTAGGAATCAGATGCTTCATTCTGGGGTTCCTGGTCTGGAGAATTTCTTTCAGCAGCATAGTCTTAGTCCACTTGAACCCACAAATATTTCTAAGTTATTTGTGAAAATCATTTATATCATTTGTGAAAATTAATTTATAAGATAGAATGCGGAAACTGTGCTTGGCTAGTAGAGGTCATGGCTGGCATGATCTGAGACTTGAGTGTGGTTGTTGGTGACCCTGAAACCAAAAACTTCCTCACACACATCATCCGGGTAGGCTCTGGCCATCTGTTGACTTATGTGGGCCTGTGGGAAGGAACCTAAGTGCTTTCTATCACTGGTCCATCACTGGGACAAGCGTCATTGGGAGACTTGAGTGGGGTTGGATCCAACAGGTGCCAGATCACAGAAAAGGACACTGGGGCACAACAGAATGAAGAAGTCTCATAGAAGTGGCCCAACATAGCCATATTTGTAAAGGACCATAGTTCTGGGACCATGAGAAGCTCTACTAAAATCTAGTTGACGTGGTCACCTGGGGGCACCCATGAATCCAGCCACAATAAAAATTTAAAAAACGAGATTACCAGGAACCCAAGTGTCTCTGCAAGGAGCTTCTGTGTTCCCTCACAAAATAGCACAACCAGAAAGAGCATGCATTTCTTTTCCTGATGGAGATTTATATAACCTGGAAATCTGGCACGAGGCAGTAATGGAGCGCCAGTTAGGACAGCTGAGAAGGTGGGCATCAAGGAGTGATGGAGGTCATGAGTGAGTCAGTGGTACCACCCAGGTGGCATAGACAGGCATAGAGGCATAAAACATAGAAGACCCAGAGGCAGACTACAGTAATGCACAGGGACAGTGGCAGAGAGGAGAGACTATACGAAGTGTTGGTTGTAGGAGGGGGTGTACAGTGAGTTGACATCAGTATGTTAGGGGCTCAAGCTGAGCATCAGCAATATGGCAAGTCAGTGTGCTTGGCACAGGTGTGGATGAACCTCAAGAAACAGACCTGTTACCTAACAACTTACCATTTCTGAGCAGTCACTGTATATCAGATGTTTTGTTACCTGCCTTTCAGTGTTCTATCATTTGATCCGTATAACAACCCTTCACGGTATGTACTGTTATTGTCTTCTGTGCCAGTTGGCTATTGCTGCAGTAACAACCCTCCCCAAAAACCAGTGGCCTAAAACATAAAGTGTTTTGTTTTGTTTTGTTTTGTTTTGTTTTTACTCATTCACATTTTATGAGGGCTGTGTGTCAGCTGTAGCTCTGCACCAAGCTGAAGGTCAACTCTGGGTCTGTTTATGTGTTTTCTCATTCTGGGACCATGGCTGAAGGAGCAGTCCTTATCGTAGACATGTTGTTCTCACAGTGGGACAATGGAAGAAAAATGCAAGAGCGGGTTGAACTTTGTAATCACTTTTAAAGCTTCGGCTTGGATGTTGTGTGCATCAGATCCACGCACATGCCACAGGCCAAAGTAAATCATGGCCAAGCCTGACAGTAGGATGGGGAAGCAGTCTTTGCCTGCTGGGAGGCAGGGCCAGTCACATGACAGGGAAAGGAAAGGGTATTTGTGACTAATTTGATCTATCATGTCATCTCTGTTTTATAAATGAGAGAGGAGTCATTATATCACATTGCCATTCATTCATAGCCACTCGTGACACTATACTGTCAGTGCTAAGGAATACACAGCTGACTTAATTATACAGGAGCTCTCTTACACCCTTTTGTCTCCAGTACATATATACTCTAAGGTGAGGCCATCTGGCAGGTGGAGGAAACGGTGCCTATAGAATGAGGAACACACATAGGACATTTTAATTTAGAATCTCTAAGGGTGAAGCCTGGACAATGTTTCAATTACACTTTTTAAGATTCATGGTAGAAATACTTTCCTGCTATCATGTAAAAGGCTTTTCTTCTACTATGTCCAGTCATCTGTGGCATCATGAGAACTCTGATCTTGCAGAGTCAATAGGATTATTCTAGAGATAAGAGTATCCTCTGAAGCAGGGTGACTTGTCAGATTATTTTGGGTGTGATTTGAGGAAGAGCGTCCCCCTGTCTTTTTATTAACACTTGCAAATACGCAGAATGGTTGGGAGAACATACAGTGACAACCAAGTTTCAACAGTTGTTATTTTCTCTATCGGTAGGTATGTAAACACATACACACATATTTGTATGCACACATACATACATACATACATACGTTTAGACTGAGCCCTTTGGAAGTCAGTGGCAGACATCATGATATTTCACACCAAATATTTCTGAAGGCAACTCCTAGAAATGGACACATTCTTCTAGCTAACCATATTACCATTACTATACCTAAGAAAAATTCCTTAAGTCTACAAGATGTCATTTGTAGCTGGTTCAGTTTTGGTACCAGGAACCAATCAAGGTTTATGTATTACATTTGGTTGTAATGTTCCTTTAGATAATTTTATTTGAAGAAGCCAACAGTACCCCCACTTTTTTTTAATAGTATAGGGTTTTTTTTTAATTTTTTTTAATGTTTATTTATTTTTGAGAGAGCACGAATAGGGAAGAGGCAGAGAGAGAGGGAGACACAGAATCGGAAGCAGGCTCCAGGCTCCGAGCTGCCAGCACAGAGCCTGACGCGGGGCTCGAACCCACGAACCGTGAGATCATGACCTGAGCCGAAGTCGGATGCTCAACCGACTGAGCCACCCAGGTGCCCTTAGTATGGGTTTTTTAAAAAGACCAGGACAGCTGGCTAAATATTCCATCATCTGGATTTCTCTTAATCGTTTTCTCTTGGTGTCATTTGATATGTGCCACTGTCTCCTGTATTTTCTATAACTGGAGGTTAGCTCTAAAGGCCTGGCAGGATTCCCAGGAGACGCTGATGGCCAGAATGCTTTATAGGAGGTATTATGTACTTGACATTGCTTCTTACCAGGAGACACATGGACCATGATCCCATTATCTGATCATTTGGTTAAGGTAGTGAGTGCAAGCACTTTCCATGCTAGGTTTATGCTTTTCCCTTTGGAAGTCAAAGTGATACTTTGAAATCTTGTGACTGTTTTGTTCCTCATAAACCATTTACCTCATAGTTTTAGCAAATAAATATACAGATGCCCAGTTGAATTTGAATTTCAGTTGAATTTGAATTTCAGATAAACAATAAAAACATTTTTTTTTTTGTATACTGTGTCCCGAATATCGCATGGACATATACATACTAACATTTTTTTTTTTTATGTATCTGAAATTCAAATAGAATGGGGGATCCAGCATCTTTTCTGGCAAGTCTAGTCTCAGAGCTCAAGCTTGAATATATTGGGGGTGGAGTGCTATGGAAAAGGAGGGAAGAAGGAAAGGTACCCAATGCTAAAGACAGACTGCGTGGATGTAGTGAGACGGCCTGAAGACAGACTTGCACCTAAAGGTTTTGGACAAGATGCAATGGTTTGGGAATGGTCGCAGTGATGTGTGAGGATCCTCCGAGGGGGGCGCGCTCTTCTGCCTCCTCCTGCGTGCATACCCCGGACTCAGTCCCAGTGCAAGGCAGAGTGGTGTTCTCATGCTCACTTCTCCAATTCTTCAGTGTATTTTGGCCAGTGGAGGGGCTTGGAAGCTTAAAGTCTGGGCAATGGTATGGATCGTGTTTCTCTAACAGTATTCATACAAATCATGTGAGAATCTTGTGAAAATGTAGTCAGTGTGGACTGGGGCCTGAGATTCTGAATTTCTAATACATTCCTATTGCTGCTGGCTTCTCAGATGGCCTTCTAGCTGTTTGACACAATGGGTAAGTGAATGGTATTGGAGCCAATGAAACCTGAGTTCAGGTCTCAGCTTTGCAGCTTCTAATCTGTGTCATTGGAAAGTTACACCATCTTTTGAAGCTTCAATTTCCTCTTCTCAAAATAATTTTGTCTAGCAGGGGCACCTGGGTGGTTCAGCTGATTGAGCATCTGACTCTTGATTTCTGCTCAGGTCATGATCTCATGGTTGTGGGATCTATCCCCGCCTTGGGCTCTAGGCTGGGTGTGGAGCCTGCTTAAGATTTTCTCTCCCTCTGCCTCTGCCCCTCCCCCACTGTCTGTCTGTCTGTCTGTCTCTCTCTCTCTCTCACACTCAATAATCAATCAATTAATCAGTCAGTCAGTCTAGCAAATAGAGTTGATATAAGGATTAAGTCAGGTAGTGGCTGAAAAGTGCCTTTCACAAAGCCTAGCATATTGTAAAATGTGCAATAAATAGTTGCTATTTTTATTAATATTAGCAACAATCATATATGTGAAATGAATACGTATCTCTAGTCTCATGCATTTTATTCTGCTGGAGTGGATGATATCCACCCCCAGTTTGACATGACTTATTATACAATGTACAAAATACAGTAGACAAAGAGGGCAGCTGTCCTCTTATTCAGAGTAGTATATTTCTTTCTCGGAAAAAAAAAAATACATATTTTTCCAAGAGAGTACAATCGATTAATTCCATGAAGAGAAGAAAGCTGTGAGATACAGAACTGGGAGCAGTCTTGAGATCCGAAAAGTAACAGGTTGTTGAGGGGGGGGTGGGGAGTCATTAAGTAGATAAGGCAGCTTGAGTACGCATCAGTGTGGGGTTATTTAGTATGAGGGACAAACAGCCTTGCTTCTTTTCTTAATCACTACTGGAATCCAGTTTCTCAAAGAAAATTCAAGATACCATAGCAAAAGCTGATATACGAGGACAGTAGAAATTCATTAGAAGCAAATAACACTTGAGTTTTGATTCTACACTGTAGAATTTCTTGGGATTATTTGATGACTCCATCCATTTTTTTATTGATGGTAACATGGCTGTACCAAGAGGGGCTCATGACCTGTAAGCAGAGTTGTGAGTTTGGGAGGGCACATGTACATGTGGCTGTAGCATGACTTTTTAAGCCAGAGAGATTTGAATCTCTGTCTGAGGCACTAAAGGGTAGTGGTTAAGAGCACTAGTTCCAGATTCAGACTGCCTGGATTGCATGCCACTTCTACCACTGATTAGCTATGTGACCTTGAGCTTATTACTTAGCTTATCTGTGCCTCAGTTTCTTCATGTGTAAAATGGGGTTAATAATCATAATATCGTCCTCATAGCAGTTTTGTGAAGCTTAACTAGTTTAAACAATGTAAATATATAATGTGTTCAGTAAGTAGTAGTTGACTGTATAAATGAAAGTCAATTTTTTTTTAATTTTTATATGCAACCCTGAGAGCTCAGTATTATCTTTCAAGGATAAAGCTCTGGCAACAGCCTGGGAGCATCTTGTCCCTGTTTTAGTGAGGCTGGCAGGATGTGCAGCAGTTTGAACCGAGAACTCTGGTTGGTTGAAGTTGAGGTGGAAGCTGGGAGGTGGGGGTGATGGGAGCTCAGACGATCAAAGTCTGAGGTGTGGAGATGTCAGGGTACAGGAAGCCAGGTGAATCATTGAAAGGCACTATCAGGAGACCTCGTCCAGAAGGTTGAAGCTGAGACCAGCTAGCTCATTGTTGAGGTTGGAAGGTGAGAACCAAGCATACACAGGGTGGAAAATGTCAGACGAGTAGAGATGTGGTGGTGAACACAGATCAAGACTGCAATACCGGCTGTGGTTTGGCCAAATGTCCCCGCACTCACACAAACCAGAAACCTAGATGCCATGTTCACAGCCCCTCACCCTACATGTCCAATACTAATCTCTTTGCTTCTACGTCCTAATGCATTCACTTTCCCCCTCATTTCTACCTCCAGCACTACCCTTAACAAAGCCAAATCATCTTTCGGTTGGACTGTAAAAGACTCCCATCTGATCTCTTTGCCTCCATGCTGGCTTCCTTCCGTTCTTTGTCCCATCCTACAGCCAGAGGGACTTTTCCTAAAAACCAGTATGATCATGTTGCAGCCTTTTCATGGTTCTGAGGACAAAGTTGCGGTTCTAATGAGTATGGTTGAACTCCCATGTATTCTTCTGCAGTTGTGTCTTCTTCCAGGTGCTTCTTCATGGTGTTCTCCTATAACCCTGGTCTTCCATCAGTCCCCCTGCTCACCACACTGCACCCATCTCTTTTGACTGCGTTTGCCTTGGCCTAGAGCACTCTTCCTTCTTCCTTTTTTCTACCTGATGTCTCCTTATCCTCCAGATCAGAGGTAGAGCATCAGGGGAATTATCCTTGATCTCTCTGATCAGTCCAACTCTCCACCCTCATCTTAGGCTCTCAGAGAACACCATGAATTTCTCCTTTGTGGTACTTAACACATTTGGAATTCCACATTTAGTTGCATTTAATTATTAACAAGCTCCATGAAGGCAAGAATCATGTTTGTTTTTGCTCAGCATTATACCTCTAAAGCATAGCATGATGTTTAGAATATACTCTGTACTTGATAAATATTGGTTGACTGCATAAATGCATGCATGAATAAATGAACTGATGAAAAGGCAGAGTCAGGAAGAATCAGGATGTACATGTTGATCAGGAGACATTGATAGCTGAGTCACCTTCTCAGGAGCTAGCTCAGATCTTCCTTGATTGTTCCATCCATTGAGCTTGCCTTTTGAGCCATGAGGGTCTTTACTCTCCTACAAGGTTCAGAAATACAAAGCCTTCAGTGTGGTTGATTCACTTCTGCATCTTTAGCTCAGCGTGTAGCATGTTTTAGGCACCTGATGCATTTTTCTCCCCTAATGAGTGAATGAATCCTTGCCTGGGGAGGAATAATTCCCCCCCCCCCATTCTCATCTTATCTACCATGGACGTCTGGTTTCTGTTGGAATTGGTACAGTTGATACCTCTGAATGTGTCTTAGATCCACTCCTCCTTGGGAAAGGGTTCTGAGCAGTGTGCTTTGATGTTTTAGGTCATTCCTGATCAGAGTTTTGGTCTCTTCATCCCACTTCTGCTATGTTGTGACCTACCAAACAAACCTAAGCCTTCTTATTCTAGGGTGAATTTGGACCAGGGCTATTGTCATTCTCCTAGGGTGCTAAGGTGGGTCAGGAACCTTCCTCCCCTTCAGCCCTGGGAGTACCTCTCTTTCCTCAGTTGGTCTGAGGAAATTACCTTTCTGGAAAGAATAGACCCAGGCTCCAGTTTCTTGGCAGCCAGCACTGGAGGGAGAGTGTAAACTGAGCTTCATCCTTTCTCCCTGCACTTTACAAATATCTCATTCTTTATTTCCTTCCAACAACATGTGATGACCCTTTGGCAAGTCCTTAGTGCTAAATTTCTTTTTTATGGAGGCGGCAGTAAAAACTCTAGGGCCTTTGATAGGCAGTGCTGGGATGTTGAGCGGATGTAAATCACTTGAGCATTGGCTGGATTCAGTTGACAGATTTCTAGGTTCAATGAAACGTTCCTTTTCCAAATAAATCAAATTCTGACCTATGAAGGTCTATGCTGGGAACACTTCTGAAGGAAGTGGACTGAGGTTGGAGGTTGTCCTGTTTGGGTGATGGGCATGGTTTTTGTAGTAAGCATGAAGGGAAAACTCACAATGTAGATTTTTACATATTTCCCTTTTGCTTGAGGCTTTTGGTACTTTCTGCTTCCGGTCCCTTAAATGAAATGGATACAAAACACATCTAAATGAGGAGGTCTTGGAATAAGCATGGAGAATTGAGCCCAAGCTTTGATGGTGGAGACATTTTTATTTGAAAAGAAATGCGTGTGAGTGTGTGTGAGTGTGTGTGTAACTCTAAACTCTCTGAACTTGTTGAAGAACAGCTATGGCTGGGCCCTTATAAGGGATTTGTACATAGGATGGTATTGAGATGATCTGCTTTTAGGACTTGGAATTTCAGAAATGTTCCCAAAGTGTTTCCCCTTATAACTCAAGTGCCCATAAGCCTGTTTACTCTAGGAGTCCCAGATGAAGACTGTTCAGGGACATAAGGTGTCTAGGGTGGGTAATTTAGGAAGGCACTCACTCTACTCCTCACCTGTGTGGCAACCATCACAAATGGAAATGCGCAGCTTCTCTGAAGCCAGATATCAGTCAGGTGGGGGACTGCTCTGACACTCACTAATGGCCCAGTTATCCCGGAATAGCATAGTGCCATTAACAACTGATTATACACATTATTGGGTAGCTCACAGCTAATGGGACCTGTCACAAGATCTCAGAAGACGGGGCTTATGATCTGTTGATAAATAGATATGTGGTACACGTGGGTCAGTCATTTCCTTGTTAAGAAGGAAGGAGGAAATGAAATGACAGCATCAGCAGTTCCACATGGACCATGGCTATGTGCCTGCCTGGAGCTTGGTATCAGGATGTGAGGCCTGAGTGGGGGCTGAAGTGCAGTGGGACATGTCTGTATTCTAGACCTGCAAATATAAAGGGTGGTTGAGGATAGGCTATACCTACAGAGATTTTAAAGAGTGCATCAGAACCTCAGTGTCCCCATAGCAGGTGCCCCCCTTCTAGCAGGCCCCTTGAGAAACTGGGAATGTTCTCTTGGGAGGCTGCTTTTATTCTTGTATTTTCTTTGTGGGACTTTTTTGGTGGGGAGATGGTATATCCTTTTTGAGTATTCTCCGTGTCAGATCTTTAAAGGAGCAGGTTGCAAATGTGAAATAACAGGGATAGGAATATTTACCAGACTAGTGCTATATAATTTAAACAGTGGTCGAGGTCTACTTTCCATTCTGATGCAAGTATCCAGGGTGATAGTAAAGTAGCTCTGAACTTTAGGCCACAAATGCAGGTGTATGACGCTATTACATTGAAATCAAAGCTCAGATTAGAAATCCAGTCTCACTGATTTTGGTGGAGAGAGGGGGATAAAGACATATCTCCAGGGCACTCTGATATCATTCGACCTGGGTGTTGTTCAGACCCTAGCCTGCATTGGTTCCTTGATGTCTGTTGAATGCAGTGCTTCCATGGCACCATGTTTTTTGCAAGGCTGGGAATCTCTGTCTAGGGTCAGCCTTGTTAGGTGCATTCTCCCAACTCTCCACCAGAGGCCCTTTCACCTCCTCAGGGCATTGCAGAGCCCTAGAGTCTCACTCCCTTCCAACCTCATCCCATTCTTGGGAAACCTCTCCACTCAAAGGTATTTGCTTCTTTACCTATGTCTCAAGGAACTCAGATTTTTAGAGGGGAAAAAAAAAAACAGGTAGAGACTTCTCTGCAGGCAGTTTCTATGTTTAGCCTTTACGATCTGCTGCTAAAGTAAGGGAACACAAAGAGTGTGGCTACTTTTTGGGAACTAAAGAGGGGGAAATTTAGAGAGAACAAAACACATTAATATCTCAGTGCATTATACTGCCGTGATAATGGTGGTGCTGACAGTGATGGTGATAAAGATGATGATTTATATTGGCATATGGCTTTAGAGTTTCAAACCACTGCCTGGCATGTTCCCTATAGTAGGTCAGTAAGATAGGAGAGTGTGCCAAAAGGAAATGAAGACTCAGAGAGGTTTTGTGAATTGGCCAAGGCCACACCATAAGTTAGTAACCACAAGTCCTCATTTGCTGGTTCAACATAGTTTTCTCTGAAATGAAGCTACATGCTGCCGTTTTTGTCTGGAGAACACCAGACCCACTCTTCTGGGGCAAAGTGGCTTCGAAGTGACTTAGGGACAGTTGGGGTCTTTGACACCCAGGGATGTTAACAGAGGGATTCTGAGACTTCTAAATCCCTTAAAGGCTCCTTGCTTTGTGGGCAGCAGGGGTGCCTATCAGGCCAGACCGAATTTGACCCCCTGCCATAGGGATGGATTCTCCCAGAAAGGAAATAAAGTTTATTTTGGTGTTATTTTTGTACTCTGCATCAATCTCCCTGAGTGTCGCCTGCTCCTTTCCTTGTACCAGGACTAGCTGTTTACTTAATTATTCTGACAGTGAGAGTAGTTAAGGGTTGGACAGAGGAGGCAGAAAAAGATTGTGCTGGAAGGAAAGAGAAATATTCTATTTTTTCAGAGGGACACAGATTTATTTCAGTTTTAGTAGTTCTTATCCAAATTCATCTGAAGTAATTAATGAAAGCTAGAAGAAGACCTGCGCACACGCACGCATGCACACGCACACACACACACACCACTTCCTAGGATTTTTTTCACTCTTACTTGAATTATGTTGAGCTGTTTGGTCTATTGGTTCAGTACCCCAAGCCTAGTGCAGTATTGTCATCCCTTGCTTTACAACACAGTCATTATATCCCTAAACCACATTGTGATACACAGTGCCTTCTGTTTACGACTCCCGAAACTCCCACTCCATATATCACCTGCCATAAAACCCATCAAACTGCTGCTACTAAAATGGTGCACAGTGGTCTAAGCAGGAGCCAGGCAAATTGTGTGATACCCTACTGTGGTTAATGAGAGTGAAAATGTGGTTAGGATTTTATTCAGGCGATGTTCATTTGCAGGGCCATTGTAGTGAGATGGCAAAGAAAGATTCTTTTGTTAACTTGAATGACAATATATTTTCTATTGTATGGAGTGGCTCAGTACAGAGTTTGCCAAGTTATTTGTCAATTGTAAATAAGTCAAACTGTGACCTTGAACGACTAGATTTTTATTGCTTGGGGGTCTTGAAAACTAATTAATATACTGGAATTGTTTTATTGCGTATCAGAAACCTGTTGCCAGATTTTAAAGTACAGTAGTGAAATTCAACTCTAATAAAGACAAAAACAAAAGTTAAAATAGAATGTCCTTTTTTGTAGAACAGATAAAATTTATTGTGTCTTTTACCCTGGGGGATTTTTTTAAAAGATGATGGACAGGAGAGAGGGCATTGTACCTTTTGAATTTTTTGCATTCTTCAGAAACCTGCTCATGTGCAGAAAATTCTTAGTAATATCTGTAACCATCATGAGTCCCTGAAAAGATATGTGAAGATCTTCTCTAAAAAATAATTAGAACAATTGAATAGCTTTGTTCTGTAAATAATCTTAATTGAAAGGCATTCTCACCCTCCCCACACACTCCCTTGATCTCCAACTCAAGATCCAAGACATTTTGATCCTAGCAAAGGGATTTCTTAAAGGTTCAATAAATGCAGGTATTTTATTCAAGGAAAAGTGAATATAAACTTCTCTCCTGTTAATACATGAGCCACCTTACTATTGTCTCACAGCTCTTTCTTTTCTTCCAAACAACGAATTGTGTAAGACAGATACCGCTGATATTAGAAAACTTTCTTGGGGCACCTGGGTGGCTCACTCGTGGTTCATGAGTTTGAGCCCCGCGTAGGGCTCTGTGCTGACAGCTTAGACCCTGGAGCCTGCTTTGGATTCTGTGTCTCCCTCTCCCTCTGTTCTTCCCCTGCTTGCGCTTGCTCTCTCTCTCTCTCAAAAATGAATAAAGATTGAAAAAAAAAAAAAAAAAAAAAAAAACAACAAAAAACTTGCTTCCACAAGCCTAGGTTCATTTATGAAAACTTTAAAGAAAAAATTATCACACTGTATATACAGCATGTCTGATCTCATTAACTCATTAATTCATCACTGAGATATGAGTATCCCCAGAGACCACTCTGGGCAATGTCATGGAAGCAGAGCTTATCCCTGGCATATTCTTCCTCTTTATTTGATCTTTTCCATCATTTCCCCCCATCCCATGATTGGAGTCCTGGGGCTGTCCCTGCAATAGCATTATTATCACCACCAAAGCTGCTATGGACATCCCACCAAACTCCAAGTTCTCCACTAAGTGCTTCCCATATGTTATCCATTGACACACACAAAAATACTATGAGGTGGGTTCTAGTGTATTTTCCACTTTACAGATGAAGCAAATATAAGGCCATTGGAGATGAAACAATTTCCCCAAGTTCAAGTAAATAGGAAGAGGCAAGACCTATTGTGGCCCTCCTTCTTTTAGATCTTTTTCTTCTTTTAGATCTTTTCTTCTTCTTTCCCCTTCTCCTGGGGTTCTCTCCACCCCCAATCCATTTACACCCACCATTTCTTTAAAGTCTTATTCTCCTCTGGAGAAAATGAGTGACCAGGGGATGAGCTATATGACCCCTCCCAACTCCCATATAAGCACTGCCTAATTTCAGTGCAGGGCTCTTGTTTCCTGGAGGTCCTTAAAATGATGCTCTTCCTGGGTATGTTACATGCTAGGGCCTCAGCAGAGAAGCTGTTGGGAAGGAGGCACTAAGCTTTCTTCAAAAGTATTGTGGGCTGGCCTCCTCTGCAATGAACAGATATCCTTCGAGATTCATATCTCTGTTTGTATCTTGGTAGCCCTAACCATGGAAGAGAATAGAGTTACTATTACCAGGAAGGACTAAATAGGAGTGAAAGAAGTATACAACCCACAAAGCATTTGTGGGTGATACTAACAAATTCTGTGTATTTTTTTGAGGCTTTGTTCATCAACCCAGTACTACACCATCATAATGCTGAGACATCATTCGGGTAGAAACAAAAGGACAGCCAAGGAAGAATACTATTCTCCATAGAATGACCACAAGCTATGGGGCAGAGTTTTCAGATTGGGCCCCTCTGTGAACTGTTTGACTTCTTCAGGGGAAATCTGATTTCAATTGAATCATATTGTTTAAAAAAAAATTCCAACCCCAAACAGCACCACAAAAAGGAAATTAAACTATAAAAAGTGCATTAAAGTCAGGGTATGGGTCTAAGTTACTGTCTCAGAAACAAGGAAAAATCAAAGTTAAGAATAGAACCATAAGTTGCTCTAGTTAGACATTACAGGTATCACTGGTATTTACTATTGCTTGATATAAAACAGTCTATCTTGCAGTGGATGCTGACATTATAAGCACTTAGGACTTGGGGATCTCCAAGTACTTTAAAGCATCCCTTTACTTATTCAGTTCTTGTGGAAAATCAGATAAATACAGAGTACCATTATCTAAGCCACATGGATAGAAGTGCTCCAGTTGGAAATGCATTCTCAACATGGGGACTTAGTGTTGATTTGGAGCCTAGCAAGCTATTGTTGGCCCTCCAGAGGCTTGGCTACATTTTCTTCCTGACTCAGCATTTCTGCACTTTGAAATTCATATTTCTGGCATTAGAGATCTTCATTAATATAGGCAGTTGGGGACAGCTGGCTAGCTCAGTCAGTGAAGTGTGTGACTCTTGGTCTCAGGATTGTGGGTCTGAGCCCTATATTGGGTATAGAGATTGCCTAAAAATAAAATCTTTTTGTAAAAAAGATAGGCAGTTGGGTAAAGAGGACTATTTATATTCTAGCCTTGGTGGTGCCACTAACTAGCTGTGTGACCTTGGACAGGCCACTTATCCTTTCTCCCATGCTTACTGTCCAAGGTTATTTTGAAGATCAAGCAAAAATAACTATGTAAATAAATAAATAAATAAATAAGCAAATAATGTGGTCAAACCTAGGAAAGTCTAGGTTTGCATGAAAGTCTAGGAAAGCATGAAACAATTGTATTATTATTTTATAGGAGAAAAGCAAAGCAAAGGAAAGGCATAATTTAAAAAAATAAGTTGAAGGTCAGCCACAGTGTTTTGAAGGCATGTAAACATAATATCAATTTAATTCAGGTATGGTTGTGCCCTTCCTAATTATTTCTTACACCTGGATGTGGCCCACGGGAAAATTCTCTAAGAGGCCATGCATTTAGGGTCTTGTATATTTTCAGGTTTCCTTATTAAGTAGAAACCAGAAGCCTTTTTATGTCTCCATGGGGATACCTCCAGAGCTTGTATCAGCAAAAAAGAAACCATAATGTGAGGTGTTGGGGTTAGGACAGAAAGTCTGAAGGGGCTCAACCCCAGAGAAACGGGAGACCTGTCCACTGGCTGGCCTTACGTGGGCTGCACATCCCTATGGTTTCCTCCTAGACATGGGGTGGTTGTTGTTGTGTCTAAAAGGAGCTTTGTGTTTTAAAGAGGAAAGAGTTTGCAGGTGTGTGTGTGTGTGTGTGTGTGTGTGTGTGTGTGTGTGTGTTGTGTTGTATTTATATAGAGGCTCTTAATCAAAAAGTTTTTGGTCTCTTTATTAGCAGTGGGGAGGAAGTATCGGAGAATGAAGAGAAGGAGAAAAATAGCTAACAGATACTAATTGAACACTTGGTGACATAGAGTATTATGCATTATGTTATCTGTGATACCCTTTTTAAAAAGAGGTTGGACATGGCCATATTTTTTACTCTTAACTGCTAATTGTTTTCAGGCTCACCAAATCATTCTTTCTGATGGTAAACCCACTGCAACCTGTGTAGTTTCAAGCTGAGTTCCCTGGTGTTCCAGAGAAATCAGTGTCACACTCACTGACCTAGAGAAACTTATGGATTGGTCAAAGAGAATATACTGATATAAAGGGAGAGCATAAAGTGAGGGGATTTGCAGTTAAGTGATGCATCAAGTGGCAAAGACAGCTTATGCTTTGGTGGGTTCAGAGAAAGGGTAATTTCAGTACTGGAGAAACAAGTAGTGGAGTTGCAGGTTGGGGTAGGGAGATCTGGAAGTGCTGGGACCAGAGGTCGCAGAGAGATGTGGGCACAATTTGGAGACTTACCTCTATAAATGCTTTGGTTTTGTGAGCCTGGGACCAGTAGAGGGAGCACAAGGTAATAAACAGCTTTGGTTTGAGAACTTGACTGTGCTCTTTGAAGCTCAAGGAAAACAAGGCCAGGAGCAAGATGGCATCATTTACCCCTATTCTCTCTCCCCTTGTTTGTACTTGTCACCTTTTAAGTCTACCACATTTTGTTCCCTCACTCACTTACAAAAGTTGTTCCATGGTAAATTCAGAAACAGATCCCAAATCAAACTAGCCAAAAGAGCCCACAAAGAAAATCTAGACAAGAAAAAACAATAACACCAGTTCTTAATTGTTCTTCAAATCAACTTTAATTTTTTAGTCTCCCAATTTTTTGAATAATCAGGTCATATGAAGAGCTCACAGACTATTATAGCTCAGAGAATTGTCACTTTAATATTTTCTCTGCCTTGGGGAAATGCACTATTTAACAATATTTGGCAAATCAATGACTATTGGAAAGGATATTTGAGGGGAGCTAATGCAGTCTTTCTAAGGCTTCATTGGTGAAATGTGCATTAAAAAAGGCTGCAGACTCATGTTTATTCTCAACAGAACTACTGTAAGTTTCTAGAAATTTGGTCAAATACAGCCATAGATATGTTAGAGTGAGCCTCCAGCTTTATTGAGCTGGCTCTGCTTGGCTCTCCCTGGCCCATTTCATGGGACTTTCATCAGTTCAGCAAAGAACAACACAACTCTGCCTGTCTTGGGGTCTTTGCACATGCCATTTCCACTGGAAGTCCCATTATCTATCTACTCTTCAACCTTTCTTTGGCCAACTCAGTATTCAGATCTCAACTCAGGCATCCCTTCTTAGGAAAGTCATCCATAACCTACAGACTAGGTCTGTCTACCATACATTCTTAGGGCATCTTTACACTTCTTATTCATAGTGCTTAACAAAGTTTGCAATTGCATATGTATATTTGTGACTGTTCCACTCATTGTTCTTTACCTTACTAGACAAAAACTCTAGGGTGCAGGGACTCTGTCCTTTTTATATACTGTTGTATCCTCAGCATGAAGTATAGTGCCTACTACCTAGTAAGGCTCAATAACTACTCATTTATTGGATGAAAAAATACATAATAACTATCAACTGCTAACAGCAGGTATTACATTCTGCTAAGGGAGGGCTGTGGGAGTAGACAGAAGAACTGAGATTTAGGGGAGGACAGTAAGTTCAGGAGAGCTTTGATAAATACTAGTTTTTGAAGGATGGAGATGGAATGGGGAGGAGAGTGGGAAGGTATTGGGAGAGAGGCTGGATAGGGAAGCATGAGTAGTACTGGCTGAGGGATATATGGGGACATATGACAGAATATGTGGGGATAACTTCCCTGTGCCTCAGATAGGTTGAAGCGCCAGTCATAGTTCAATGTACTGTGATGTAAAGAATGTTACTGATAGTGCTAGTAATTCTTCATTTGCTTCCCACCCTTAAACTTATTCTATTCTTTATATCCTCTCTGTCTCCCAGGAGGCTGACCCTGGCTCCTGGTTGGATTTGGCCAATGGAAGGCACTGGCATGAAGTGGTGGGAAGGAGGGGAGAGGAAAGAGAAGATGGGTATGACCACTCCCTTACTTCCTTGAGTGCATATTTCTGGTGGCAGCTGTGGCCCCTCTCCCTTGGCCAAGCTCTCCCTGGTCTCAGGAAAACCATTTCCTACCCTCCTTCTGTCAGCCTTAGGGCCTCCTGCTAACTTGAGTCTCTCCTTGCCTCTCTGCTCATTCCTTTTTCCTTGTTTGTTTCCTTAACTCTGCTTAATCCTGTTAGTAGCCCCTTCTTTAAAGTCTCCTCATTTGAATCATCTGTAGACAACTCTGTTTCCAGTTGGGATCCTGACTGATGCACTTAGTTTCTCCAACTGATGGCCATTTGTCTAGATTCACATTGGAAATATCCTCTTTATTTGGGGGCAGCACATTGTTAGATTCTTGGCTCTGTCAATGGAAGCAAAGGCATCTCTTTCCACTTCTTCTACTGTGCATGCAGTGACTTTACGATTAACAACCTGATCCTAAACCTAAAATCTCTGAAGAAATGTGACTTCAAAAACCCCAGCTGGCAGGGGCATGGAGAATAGAACCATTAGCAGGTAAGAGTGCTTATTAGACATCCAGTCTGAAAAATTCAGGTCACCAAATTTTTTTGAACTGGGCTATTTCGCTAGCTGCCTCAGTTTTCTAATTTATTTTGCTGGTGCAGACCCTGGGTTTGTACCCCTTCTTCTCCCCGTGCCCCCAAATATAAAGTACAGCAAAGAAGAACGGAAGATTATAGGTGTAAGAGATTCTCTCTTGGTTCCAGTCCTATTTTGATATCATCAGCTAGTTAGATTTTTCTCCCTAGACATATTGAACGTGTACCCCCAGATCTATAAAATGTCCAATTAAGAAACCAAATGAAAGTATTCAGGAACCAACTCACTTACACTGGTACATAATGTAAGGCTTTCAAAAATAGAAGAGAATAATTTAAATATGTTTTTAAACTTATGGCGTAATATTTCTTCTGACACTCCCCACACTCAACTCCCTGCCAGATACCCAGAGCAAGAAAATACTAAGAGTGAATTTTCTAAATTAGGAATGGAGAAATGACCCATTTACAGAAAATCAAATGCAGTCTCTCTCACGTTCTGCAAGTACCTGAAGAAAATATATGGATGACTCATTTTAGAATCTGCCACAGAAAGGGCAAACCCTTGATCTGTAGAATCTTTTTCACTAAGGAAACCTTTCCTCATAGGATGGAATGTTGGAATAGAAGACACCAGGGCCTGGATCCCGTCTTCACTTGGGCTTAATGGGACTGGGCTGGGATGCCACTCAGAACTCAGTGACCTGCAGGAATGAAAATATTATGTTGGGTATTTAAGGTGGAATGACTGTCTGATTGTTTATTCTAATTTTAGTCTCCTGCAGATTACTTTAAAGAACAATCTTATACAGCTTGTACTTTTCTATAAATACACTCATTCTGTTTGTTTTGAGGCTCTACTATCTTTCTCTTGCATTCCTGAGTGGGAAATTCTCCTCAGAGACCACTGTCCATAGTTCCAGGGCTTCAAAGGAGAGCTGATGTGGCCCCTCACTGCACTCCCGTGCGTGGACCCTCCTCTCTGCCACTTCTGTGATGGGGGTAAAAAAAGATAAACACAAAAGTAATCTGGATTATACCTAAGTCAAACTTCTTGACATTCTCTTTCGCCAATTTCCCCACCCTTTCCTTTCTCAGGAGGTATATGGCTAAAGGAAAACCATGCTCTTTACAATTGGTCTTGGAATATTTGCCATATGTAAGGGACTGTTTATAGGGCTGATTTATAAGTATGTTGACTATGGTTCACAGCAGACATTCACTTAAGTAATGACTCCAAGCCTTGTTGTGTTGGTGTTCTAGGCTGACTGGACTCCCTTCAAGGCGAGTCAAAAGACGCTTGAAATAAATGATTTTTAAGTTCAGTTTCATTTTAAACAGAGAAGTCAACTAGTTGTAGTGGCCTGGGAGTCAGAAACAGGCCTCTGTTTCTACTACGAGCTTGTGCAGTTTGTAGCAGTTCCCTTAAGTCTTCTAAACTTCACATCCCTGCCTGTGAGATGAAATGTTTGGATGCAGGACCTCTGGGTTGCACACTGCGGGGGATGTTATTATATTGTAGTTTGTATGGTGCTTAGGAGGTGCCATTCCCTTATACCACAGTGAGGATGGTGTCCCCTGGAATGAATGGTACATTGCTGAGGCCCAGGCTTGACTTCTAAATCAATAAATATCTATTGGGTGTTCATTATGTGCCCAATGGTAGAGAGGCAGATAGAGACAGGAGGCACAGTGCAGACATTCTGAGGTGGGGGGTGGGTGGGTGGCTAACAGAGGTTAAACATATGTGTATGTGTTGGTGTACTTGTTTCAAAGACACGTGTAAAGAATCTACTAGGTGCCAGAAATTGTGCTAGGCGAATGATACTTTTTCTTCTAAACTCAGCTCCGACCTGATTCCCTTCATGAAGACCCAGTTTCTCCCTCCAAGAGCTCACCAGTTTGTGGAGAACAAACAGGACCTTGTGATTAGTATCATGGTAATGAGCGGTATGAGCCCGAGACATGGCAAAATTGAGCCACAGGGATTTTTGGATTATCTGATATTTTATATCATTCACGTTTGTTTTCTCCATGGATGAGTAATTGAGATGTCCGTGTACTTCAGTGAAGATCTCTTGAGTGGGTGAAGCACTGTTAAGAAGGCAAAGGTGGGTGACATGTAATGTGTGCTGTCATGGGTTAGGAAAGTAAGACCCACTTGTAAATAACACGAACGGACTTTGGTAAGGGCTTAGCAATGTGCTGTAGGATCCTGAGAGAGACAGAAAGAGAGGGATCACAAGCAAACACATGCACACCTGGCTTGGAGAATCAGAAAAGTGTCCTTGCTGGAGGTGCCATCACGGTGACTTATCCTTATCCAGGATTGACAGTCCTTATCCACGATTTGCTTGCTCTCTGTTTCACACTTTTATAACTCCCAGTACTTTGCCTTGATAACATGTCCCCCAGTTGTAATTACGCATTATTTTTCCATTTGAATGATGTCTATGCCACTAGATTGTAAGCTCTGGGAGGTAGAGACTCTGTTCTTTTTGCTTACTGTGTTATCTGCCAAGTCTTACACAGTGTCAGATTAGAAAACAGTTAGAAATGTCTAATAAATGAATGAATTTGTGGGCAATGAATAAGTAGGTATTGGAGTAGAGAAGATCCTCCAGGTGGAGGGAACTGTTTGAGTGATTGCCATGTGTAAGCAACCCCCTGTTAATCCTTGGAGACTCTACGAATGTTAGAAATGGCAAACTGCATGGGATCCTTTCACTCAGCGGCTGGGGGGCTTAGAGAGAAACTGTGGCAGGTGCACAGAGTGTGTCTAACCTCTCCTTACTAAGCTCAAGAAAGATTTGTCATCCCTGTTTTCACTTAAGCTCTTCTTGAACCTAGTAGGTGCTCGTTAAATATTTGAAGACAGGATTAGAGCATGGATGGGTTTGCTGATGTTTTCTGTCCCACAACCTTTTGGAATAACGAGCTCTCATTGCGCACCACCCCCCACCCCCCCGCCCCCTCCTGCTTCTCACTTAAGCCATGTCTTTATGCTGTGAGGAAAATGGTGCAGTACGGGGAAAAACCAGGGCATCTGGTTCCCCAGATATGCATATGGCCGCAACATATGGCAAACCCAGGGCATTTGACCATCGTGCTCATTAGGACTTGCCGGCAAACCGGATGCCGCACGTTCCCTGTGTCTGTGTCGTTTTTCTCTCAGCACGTCGACCTGGTGTTAATCATCGGGGCACACTTGCCTCTCCTGGGCAAACCACTTCCTCCGCTCCTTCACCTCTGCTGTCTTCTGAACCGCCCTCCACGTGAGCACTTCCTTCACATGGGTTGGTGGCCTTCACATTCGCAGGATGGTCTTTCTCTACAGATCCCACTAAAAACCTCAACAAACCAAACTAATAACCAAAAGCCACACCAGCAGCTTCCCTGCTTCTCAGGTGGTGAGAAGAAAATGCAGAGTTCATTTGCATTAAGGCATTAAGGGAAATTTGTCTTGTTTTCCTTTTCTTTTTCTTTTTACTTCTCAGAGAGTCTGGGATAATTAACTTTGCACAGAAGAAAAGAAAATCCAGCCCACCCTAGATCTCCCGAATTTCACTCAGATTTTCCAACTTCAGGAAGAGGAGGGACAGAGAGAGTGCAGCCTCACCCTCCACCCTGGCAAACAAAACAAAATCACCAGCAGTTCAAAGGACTGAGATTGAGAGTGGGTCTGTTTTCAGAAGCCAGTGGAGCTGTTCATTCATTTTGTATGTTTGATAGTTTCCCCCTAAAACGTCCCTGCTCCAGCTTTTCCAGGCCTCTCTGGTGTTTCTATTCCCCTCTCCCGCAGACCTCCACCAACCACTTCTCTAAGGAAATTCCATTTTTCAGTTTTTGTTGGCAATTGCTACACCATCCATTTAGCACATTTGCATATTTCATTTTTGTCCAGGTTGCTCCTCTCCCGTTGCATTTCTAAGAATGAGAAATGAGATCAAAACTCACATTAACCTCGATGTCATCCCCTTTGCTTTTCGTTCATTGCTATTCTTTGTTTATCATCTTTCAGCAAATTTTCAATCCATATGACAATACTCCCATCGAAATCAATTAGAACCAGTTTCACAAAATAGACTGACTGATGCCCTCTGTCAATCTTCTCTTGAAATCCAGCTGTATACTGTTGATGCACATTCACTTATTGCTAGATATACATTATTCCTTTCATCTGCTAGTAACTATCAAAAAACAGTCACAAATTTGTCCGGAAGGATTTATTCACCGCATAGTTCCCTTCTTTTCTTTCTTTCTAAGTATTGGCTGATGATTTGATTGAACTCAAAAGAGTTACAGATTTTTCTCATTTAATACCCACTCCATTATTTCAAGACAGGAAAAGTGCAGATTTTTTTTTCTTTTAAATAGTTTTATAGACAAAGTGAAAGATTTTTCATTCTTGCTTCAAATTCATTGTGAAAACAGAAGGCAGTTTTCCCAGATGGAAATCTGTCATATCATTATGGAAATGTCAGATTTCCACCCAGGGCATATTGACAAAAAGCCATGGTTTTTGCCCAGGGGGTGGAATTTCACAAATTTTCCCAAGAAGAGCTGCACTCCCTAGTAGAAGACAGAGGCAGTTTCCTTCCCCATTTCGATTTGTGAGACTGAGCTCTATGAGATTGGTTTTAGGCAAATACCCAAAGAGGAGAAAAGATTTTCGCATCTCCGTTACTGGCCACAGCAGCCTGGCTCTCCTTCATGAGTCAGTCCTGGCTGTATTTACTTTAGTGTTACAGTTATCCTGAGCTGTAACTCTACTGGCGATGTCACATAAAATGGGTGTGTCACATCGTGGGACAGAGAGATTTCATTCTTTGACTTACCTGATTCTCCCATGTAACTGTCTCCCTTTTAGTTAATAGATATGCTCTTCTTAAAGTCTCTCTTAATTTTTGGTAATTGTATTTTTTCCCCCCTGGGACTGGAGCATTTTAAGCCTCCGTTAGTGGAGTATTCATGCATGCATTAGAAATATTAGCAAATCATGTCCATGTTAATGAATGATAGGGCATTTAGAGGAAAATAAAACAATCTCCAAACATTTTCATACATTTATAGTCATCGGAATCTCACGCTTTAAATAGATGAAAGAGATTTGTGAGTGACATAAGTCACCGCAGAAATAGCCTTGGGACATGAGTTACTCTATTCTATTACGTAAAAGTCTTGCCGCCTCGTATAATAGCCCTGTAGATTAGCAAGTACAATGCAAAGGATCTAAATATTTTTCTTAAATAAAGATTTGCTGTTCTCAACAGAAAAGCTCCTCCAAAGATTATGCTAGTATAGGTCCTCTGCTCCATTAATATAAATGACTCTGATGTATATTTTTTCCTAGCAGAAATACCTGCATTAAAAAAAATACAGCAATAACTTCAAACTTCAAAGGTCTAAACTTCAAAAGGTTTCTTGCATTCTGCTTGATGGGACAGCATCTTATGCACACATGCTTTTTTCCCTGCTAAATGCCTTAATAATGAGCTTGGGTTCAGATTTTGTGAATCGGAGCCAAGTAACTCTATTTTATTATATTTGCTGGGAAATGAACTAGCTCAGGGTAATTAGGAAAGCAATTTTATTAGCTTCTATTTCATAAAGATTGTTTTTTAATCAGAGTCAGAACTTACTAGAAATGATTCTGTGCTCATTGCTCGGGTCTCAGGAAATGAAGTGGGGCACCATAGGTCCTAACCCACAGTAAAACCAATGTGATGAAGACAGAAGCTTTGCTCTTAATCTCTAACAATGCTGTAAAAATAAACCCAATCTGATGGCATTGTAAATAAAAGGGTCACAACCAATGATTACCTGTGTCTAGTTTATTATAGACTAGGGCCTTGATAGCTGAAGGAGTCAAAGCTTCCTTCTAATTGACCTGGGAGTCTTGGATTCAAGTCCTGAGCAACCCTGGTTTGGGGGCTGGGGCTACTGGGGCGGGTAGGAAGAAAAGTGAACCACTGGATCAGGTGAATATGTCTTCAAGAGACAAATGGGAAAAGGAATTGGGACTGATAGTGTATTTAGATAATGTAGTGTGGCTGTGAAAAAGACAAATGCTCTACTGAGGCACACAGCATACAAGGGGGGTGTTGCTTATAGGAAAATGGAGTTCCTGTAATCATGCCTCTCCTGGCAGCCACTTATGGAGCATGGCATACTGTTTGGGGCACCTCATTATAAAGAGAACATCAATACTGTAAATTAGAGAGAACTCAGAGAAGGGTGACAAAAAAGATAAAAGGATTAGAAGAGGTGACCTATAAAGAAAGGTTAAAGGAACATAACATTTAAAGCTTTCAGGAAAAGGAGCTAGAGAGATGGGAGCCTATGCTAACTGTCTACAAATATTTGAGCAATAATAATTTTAAGGAAAGAAGCGGATTGCTTGCAGTGGTTGAGAATGATCTAATAAGAAGTAACGGCTTGAGACAAGGAAAGGGGAAAATGTCGGTTAGGAGACATTAGGAAAAATTTCTTCCCAGTAAGGGCAATTAGGCACTGAAGTGAACTGCCTGGGGAGGTGGCTGAGCCCCATCACTGCAAGTGGCACAGGTATTTCAGGGGGAGCTAAAAGGCTCGGGGAGCTCCTGAGAAAGGAAGGAGAGCCTTCCTTTTCTGAAGACATTCCTGTACGGGAGAATGGGGCTGGAACACCCAGGAGGACTTTCCCACTGGCCCCGACTGTAATGTACATCTCGTTAAGTGTGTGGTGGGTGGGGGTGGAGGGTGTAGGTTTTGTCCAAGAGAAAAGCCCGTCCTGCATGTACGGGGAAATACCTTGCTGGAAAAGCTGTTGTTTTCTACAGTCAGTCATTAGCGTTGGTGGTCCTCATTTCCCTCTACAGTCATCACGGCATTTACATAAATCACCGCACAACACCTCCAGAAGTCAGAGCTAAGGTGGGAAAGGGAGGGATGCCTCTGACAAGGAAGCCCATTTAAAAATGAATGGTGTGAGGTTGTGTGCATCAGTTTCTGTTGTGCAAGCAAAGGGAAATAGAGAAAATTGCCATGTTTTATCATGTCGGATGAGCTGGAATAGGTGACACTGTGATCAGGTGTGCATGCATAATCACTCCCCCAAATAATCGCCATGTGGAATAATTTCCCCCCAAATCTTGCAGCTTCAACTTATTCTCTGCGAGTGACTCATAAATCTTGGCCTTGAACGTGAATCAAGATTCCAAGCTGCAGGCTCAGGGGTTTGTTGGATTTATTCAACTTTAGTCTTTATTTATAGACATAAAAGTGTATTATTGGTTGTAACATCCAAACAAAAGAAAACAGATTGTAAGCATCCATTAATGTTTTCCCAAAAGGGAAATCGCACGTTTCTCTTGGGTCTTTCATTCTCTCTCTTGTAATATTAAGATGATGTCATAAACTCGTAATTACTTTGTGATGTTCTTGTGCACTTTATATCTGTTGGTTCAGATACGCAAATTCCCTTTCTGATCAGAATGCAGGAAACAATATGAGCAGGTGGAAGATAAGTCTTCAGTGGCCTGCGATTTAGAAACCTCTGAAGTTTTGAAAGCATACTATTTAAACTGTTCTCTGGGAGGGGAAAGAGGCATTTGAAAAATCTTGGGTTCTGCGTCATATACATGAGATGAGGTGTTAATACGCTGGAACAATTACTCTTTCTACCGGAGAAGTAAATTATTTTGGCTAACAAATGAATGCGGAGGCTATGTGAAAAAAAATATTATCATATTTATTGGGTAGAAATTTTTCATCCATTAATCATATCCAGGAAAGCAAAAATACTTTAAAAGAAGGGATATGTTTCTATGCGTATATGTTTGGCTTTCAAGTACCGGTGATATTGGGAGAAGCAGAAAACGCAAAACATAGGTCTGTGAGAGAGAAATTGATCACAAGATGGTGACTTTTCTCTTCTCTTGACCAAATCTTTGTTCTGGTACTCTCAGCTTATCTCTTCAATTCTGTGAGAAAGAGGCCATAAAGTATCCATTTCCAAGTCCTCTTTAAGCCTTGCTCAGATTTCTTATTGCTCATTGCTAACCATTTTAATTTCTGACCTCTTCTGCTCTACTAGTTATAGACCCATTCACTGACCCTCTAGGATTTCCAACTCGGTGATTTATGTCTTACCATATTCATGGGAAGCGCCAGCATCAACCTCACAGAGAGGGGGAGAGAGAGAGAGAGAGAGAGAGAGAGAGAGAGAGAGGAGGGGGAGGAGGAGGAGGAGGAGGAGCGGGGTGGGGAGAGAGAGAGGGAGAGAGAAAGAGAGATGCTTTCCTACCATTCTCCTGCTTGGTGTCAGAACAACTTTTCTTTCCATTTCTCTTTTCTTACGATCTTAATGATCTTGATGCTGGCAATTTTAGATGTCTGCAGCAATGTCCCTCCCCATCCGTTAAAAGAAAAAAAGAAGAAAAAAAGAAGAAAAATAAAAGAAAAAAGAAAAGAACTCCTCTTTTGAGTTTTAATTGCCAGAGCTATTACAGACTGAGAGGCAATGTTTCCTTGAGTGGTGGAGTTTGGGGCAGGATGGAATGAGAAGTGATCCTACAGTCTGTAATCTGATCAATGAAACTACTGACTTCTGGGAGAGTCAGAGTGGGGAGGGAAGCCCACTTCTGCCTTGGCCTTTGTACCATTGCTCTCCTTGGGGAAGCAGAGCCTTTTTGCCTTTACTATCAAGCTATTGAGGGTTATGGAGCCATCTGTTTGAAGGAGCTGAGCCACTCTGATCACTTACTTGGTACATGCCTGGACTGGTCTTCTTGTAAGTTGACAAGTAGACAAGCAAATGTGGGTGCCACACGCTATCTTCAGCTGAGTCCTTTGCTTTCAAGATTGACTTAAAGGTGATTTAGCTTTAGATCTTTCTTTTGCCAGTTTCGTGTATGTCCCTTTCTGTGTCCTTTTCTCATGTCTGTGTTTAATTTTCAGTCTTTCCCCCCATTCTTGGCATTCTTTGCAAGTTGTAGGTCTCCAGCAAATACCACTTCTCATGTGAGCCCTGCTCGAGGCTCAGACTTTATCTGTCTCCCACTGAGGCATGTGCTGTGTGGGAACACTGTGCAGAATTGCATACAAATGCAGACTAGCGAGCCTCTTTGTCAGGATATGGACGTGCCCCACGCGTCGATCCTGTTTAGTTATTAGGTTCTGAAAACTTAATCATACACTCGAAGAAAAGGCTTTGATAAAGAATTTTACTCCTGCATGTTCATTTAAGATTTAGACTTGACGTATTAACGCCAAATTTAAAATTGTGTCCTCTTCATTGCAATCCTCTGTAGTTACAAGGTTCTAATAAATATTATGTCCTCCCATCATGCAATTAAAATTTTCCACCTCATTTCACAATGCAAAACATTCACATGTTGTCAATCATTTTGAAACATGATTTTTTGACATCATATAATTTCACTTCATTTTTTCAGACAGACATCGCACTAGGAAATTATTTAAGAAAGAATCCTATTATATCTTTACTTTTCCACCAAATTTCACCTTCAAATGCAGTCATTTGTGTACATTTCAGTAATTTCAACAATAAACTTGCAAAGAGAGGGAATGGAACCCCTCAGACAGACGTTTGCATATGGGTTTTGCCGCTCTTGTGAGTCTCTGCGACTCAGTTGTGGGCACCTGGTTAGAAAACACGGTTTTAGCCACGGGAAGTTTACAAGTCTTGCTGCACAAAGTGAAAAGGTTGCTGCTTGAAACAGCTACCACCTGGGAAGCTGGGAGAAAAAACATGCGTGTGCTTTTGAACTTTCCTCTGTTTCATAACTAGCAGACACTAATGATTTGCCAAACGTCCTGATTTAAAATGGTGGTAGTCAAAAGCAAGGCTGCCTGCTGGTTGCCAGGTAGCCCACCTGTTCTCCAAACCAAAGTTCCCCTGACCTGTGCCCAACGCAAAGCTGTTATCCTTTAAACCACTGCTAGATGTGCGTGTACATCTTGTCGGTTTCTCCCGCCAGCATTCTGGCCTGCCGTTGGAGAGGAGCTTCTTACCAGAAGCTCCACGCTGCCTTTTTTATGAAGGAAGATCCTCGGAGAATGACCTCGTGCATAGTCTTTTGGAAGATTGGGCTGGGAGGTGGGGTAGGGAGAAAGAGGGCTCATCTTGTCTGAGTGACAAGGGACAGTTAAGGGTGAAATGTTGACAGAGACACTGCTCAGTTCAGCATAGGAGGAGGATCGCTTCCTAGTTTGTTTGTTTTTTTTAAAGAGTGGGGTAGGTTTTTCTAGAAGGATCGACCCTATCATTCATGACTTGGTGTAGTTTCTGTGAAAGGAAAAGTACAAGACAGCCAGTGGTTGAGGGTGGGGAATGTAAGACATAAAACAGTGTTGAAAACGGTGTCTATAGTCTCTAGCAGGGTGAGCAGAGGTGGTTTTTGATTAAAACAGAGGGCCCTGGAGGGGTGGGAGAACACCATTTTCTGTGACCCAAAGTAGAAAAGTGAGTAGAAGGGTTTATTAGGTGTCAGTTTGGTTATTATTTATTAGCAAAAGTAAGTTAATTTCATTAATCCTCATAGGGTATTAAAACCTATGGACTTTGCGATGGGCCAGGTTACCGTTTCTAGCCAACCACCTAATGGCAAGAACATGGATGCTGCTAGGCCTACACTCATTCTTCCTGTTCTACTACTATTTGTTTAAGATATTCTAGGTTTATATAGCAACTGTAATGTAGATACCAACGAATACATCAGAGTGAAACATTCCACAGCATAGGCAGGAAATCTTTTAAGATAGTTCCATCTAGTACTGAGCATTATACTAAAACGATTACATTTAGGGTTTTAATAATGGTTAATCTGTGAAAGCACTTGGCATGGAGTAAGATTTTATGGCACATTTAAAAATACTTACTATGGGGGCGCCTGGGTGGCTCAGTCGGTTAAGCGTCCGGTTAAGCGTCCGACTTCAGCTCGGGTCACAATCTCGCGGTCCATGAGTTCGAGCCCCGCGTCGGGCTCTGGGCTGATGGCTCAGAGTCTGGAGACTGCTTCCGATTCTGTGTCTCCCTCTCTCTCTGCCCCTCCCCCGTTCATGCTCTGTCTCTCTCTGTCTCAAAAATAAATAAATGTTAAAAAAAATTAAAAAAAATACCTACTAGGTACTATGTTTTACAAGTAGTGTGTCATTTAAATCTCACACCAACGCAACACAATTGGTATTATCTCTTTTCTACTGATATGACATCTGAGACTCACACTGTAAGTCATATGGCTAATAACATGGCAGAGCTCAAAATCAAACCTTCCATACCCTAAATGTTTGTTCAATGAACGTTGACAATTAAATCCATACCATATTCACTTATGGATATTCATACACGCTTGTTCATTAATTATACACACATGTGTCAGAATACCCATCTGTTTTTGTTGCTGTTGTTTGATGGGATGATTAGTAAATTAGAAGGAGATCCTTTATGATAGGCGAGAGCATGCTCCCCCCACCTTTATTCCAAGTAAAGGCCTTTGTAATGTTCTTTAAATCCCAGTCGAGAGACTTTGTCTCCAGGGACCAGGGGATGCTTAACTTTGTTCTCTCAAGCCAGTTGTGCTACAGATGAAGATAGCAGTTAGCATTCATCATCCTTGGTGATTTTTATCTCTCCCTCTGGGTTGACTTAGCGCTTATCACTGTGCTACCTAAATGCATTGACATGTTTGCTAACTTCTCATGAAACAATACCGGGAGAATAGCCCTTCCTCTCAGCTGCTCCATGCCTAGCTCACCGATAACCATTTAATTTTCTCAATATTACAAATCCTTCATCATCTGAACTCCTGTGTTGTTTACACATATCCAGCCTTCATGCAATGAAATTCTTATGTGATCACCATTTGAACCACAAGATACATTGAAGCATTTATGCCATGGCATGCCTACTACTTACCACTTGTTCTAGGAATTATTTGCTACAAGGAAGAGAACAGATGAATAAGCTAAAAAATAAAAATTAAAAAAAAAGCAAGAGTTTTTAAAAGGTTTTATGGCCATCCCCTGGAACCCAGATGTACTAGTAGGGCATGGTGGCCTTAGCCTGCAAAGTGATGTGACTGTTCAGTTCCTATTCCTCACATCAGAGTAATCCTGATTCTAGTTTTCCTGTTTTAAATTTCTGGGAGAAAGTACCCGCTGAAGCCCAGGTCACGTATCTCTACTCCTGGTTTGAGCAGTTGTGATGGCGGCGGGTGGTGGAGAAGAGGGGTCCCGCACGCTGGACTACTTCCTCGGGACACTGGGGAGGTCTCCAGAGGAATGAATTAGCTATAGAGGGGTTTGTCTTTTTAAAATCAGCTACACTTGATCCTTGAACAACATGGGTTTGAGTGGCATGGGTCCACTTATACATGGATTCTCTTACAGTATGGTACATTCAATGTATTTTCTTCTGAGACTTCCTTAACGTTTTCTTTTCTGTAGCTTACTTTATTGTAAGACTACAGTGTGTAATATATATAATCTCTAAAATATGTGTTCACCAACTATTTATGTGATTAGTAGGGCTTCCAGTCAACAGTAGGCTATTAGTAGTAGTAAAATTTTTGGTGAGTCAAAAGTTATATGTGGATTTTGGACTGTGGAGGGGATTAGTGCTTCTAACCTCCATGTTATTCAAGAGTCAACCATAAAGTGAGGATTGCAGGGGAAAAAAGTGGACTTAACTATGTACAGTGATGGAGTTTTAAGTGAACATACTTACAAGAGAGAAACTAAATTCACATGCATTGTTTCACTAGGTAAAATATAAGAATGTAATGAACCCAAACTTGAGTGGATTTATACAGCAGAATCGCCTGAAAGAGCCACTGGTTTCCAATTTCTTGTCCTTTGATGGCTTCTTGTATGTAGGCAAAAGATACCAATAGCCCCGAGCCGCTGGGCTTTCAGAACTATGTAATTTAACAACAGAAATAGCAACATGTTAAAGTAAGCCATGCACTGGGCACTATTTAAGTTAGCTTCACCTGGATCATCACACTGAATTCTGAAACCACCTTTCAAGGTAGATATTTTTATTATCCCAATTTTATAGATAAATAAACTGAGGTTCAGAGAGGTTAAGTAACTTGCCTTGAGTCACAGAGCATGAAAGGAGTGTATTAGGCTTTGAACCCATTGTGAGTTCGAACTTTGTGTTTGGAGCACCCAGCCAGTTATAATGTGAGCATTTCAAGGGCATGACCAAAGTGCCCTTCCCTTGTGATCACTCCCTTCCAGTCATACCTTAATTCTCTTCCTCAGACCTCAAACCTAATAGTGCTTCCAAAACCATTTATTACGTGGGGTTTTGAAAATAAGGAGAAAAAGGAGGGGTGTGTGCAAGATCAAGAAGAGAAGAAAAAGCTGGGGAGGGAGGGATGAATAGGAGCAGCACAGAGGAGTTTTAGAGCAGTGAGAATACTGTGTGTGATCCTGTGATGATGGACACATGCCGTTACACATTTTTCCAAAGCCATAGAATGTACACCAACGGTGAACCCTAATGTGAACTATAGACTCTGGGCGATTATAATGTGTCAGTGTAGGTTCATCAGTTATAACAAATGTACCAACGCTGATGGGGGAGGTGGATGATGGGGGAGGCATGCATGCACGTGTGAGGACAGGGGACGTTGGAAATCTCCATACCTTCTGCTTAGTTTTGTTGTGAACCTAAAACCACTATAAAAAAAGAAAGTAAAAAAAAAAAAAAAAAAAAAAAACAACTAGGAGGAGAATGTGGCAGGGGTGCTAAGAAACTTGTTTATGATCCTTTAAAGAAGGGGAGCGGGAGAGAAGGGCCATACAGCTTCCCTGTTTGGAAATGCTCATCTGTTTTTAGCAGCTTCTTTCTCTGCTAAAAGCACCCCGTGGATGACAAAAAGCCAGACATCAGAGAATAGACACTATGGAAGCCTGAGAGGAAAGGCCCTTCCGAGTGTGGGATGATCAACTTTGCCTCAGTTTCCCCTGATGGTGTGTTCAATGAGTTACCTCACTGGAGAGTGTGAGAGGTAGAGTCTGGCCTGTCAGGGAGGAATCGGGGAAGCAGAAGACTCTGGGTCTATCTGTGCTTCTGCCTCTGGCATACGAAGGGTGAAGTCAGGGTGGGACTCTCTCATGGGGAGAAGTTTTAATGGGAGCATTTGGGTAAAACCCAATAGTGTAATCAGACAGTGATCAGATTAGTGGTCTGAGCATAAGCCTCTTCCTGTGGGTGGGGTAGTGTGCAATTCCAGCAGGCCAGTCCCCAGTATGAACCCCCCACCTGCTCCCACCCACTTCCTAACCCTCTTGCCTGCTTTTCTCCCTTGGTCCTTGTTGTTATGGATCACACTGTACGTCTCACATATTTAGGTTATTTATTATTTGGCTTCTTCCTGTGTGGAATGTAAGCTCTGTAGGGGCAGGGGTTTTAAATATTTTGATCACATTGTAGGGATCTTCGTAGGTGCTCGGTAAATACGGTGGAAGGAATGAATGCTGTTACTGGACATCCCAAGAGGACAGTCTGGCCAGGAGGCCCTGCCTTTGTTTTCCTGTTCACAATAGCCATTCTGTCTCCCTCTCTCATTGTCTCAGGTCTCAGCTGTTTTATGGCCAGCGGGCTAGCCGAATAAGTTTTTCATTTCTGTCCTGGGCTTTCTCTCTCTCTTTTTCTATCCTTGACATCGTATTCCATTCAGTGTTTCTCACTGTCATTTGAGACGAGTTCCTCTCTCTCCGCAAAATCTTTATGCTAAGTCACGAAGTAGTGTGAGAAGGGTGAGGATGACAACCTAGGGTAGACAGGGTGACTCAAAGGTGGTTGAAGGGCACCCTGGTGTCAGGAAGGCAGACCCCAGTGGGTGCAGCCATCCTGCTCTGGGTCCGTGGGACTACATTACCCAGACGAAGAGTAAAACATTGGCCCACATCCACACTGGGTTGCAAGATGAAATGTTCTGCTTTTTATGGGAAAGATGATTTCAAAACCTCCCTTGGTAACATTTCCTGGATAAATACCATGTATGGGTATATTTATTGATTTATTAAATACTTCTTTAATGCTTATTATGGGCCAGACCTTGTTCTAAATGACTCAAAAATAAATATTGAGGCATCCCCAAGTAAGTCCTATTGTTATTCTCTCCCCTCCTGCCATATTGTAATAAAGAACTAGCTGCAAAAGAAGTTAAATAACTTGCTTGAGACTAAGAGGTCATAGTGGCCGAGCTGAAATTCATACCTTTGTTCAGATCTGGCTCCAGAGTCAACACTTTTGTCTACTAATTAGGCTACCTCTCCAATGTTTACTAATAGTTTTGCAGTATTAGTTATGGTCTCATTAAAAATATTCCATAATTCTCTAGATCTTTGCAACGGGGGTGGAAAAAACCTACAGTAGAAGATATGCAGCTATTCTGACTTCAAAGAAAGCAAATTTTCTGATCTGATTTGTTTTTTTTAATACATTGATTGTCTGGTGTGTATATATGTATATGTATATATTAAATGCATATAACATACATAGATGAGAACATATACATGCGTATACATGTATATTCAAATGCTACATGAATATATTTTGCCTAATCCATACAGAGCTTCATCAATATTTCTTTTTTATTCTCTTTTATGCCAGCAGCTTTCTTTATGTATTTCCATTTTCCACATTTTTCAGAGTGATTGGATTAGGTTGCATACACTTCTCCTGAAATATTAAGTGCATACAATCTGCATCCACACATATTGGGTCTATAGTTATGATCTATCATTTCAAAAACCCCCATGTTAAAAAAGAGCAGAACAAGGGCTTGAGTGCTATGAAGTATGAGGTCCAAAGAACCCCCTGCCATTTATCTTCTCACTAATGCAGGAACTAACAAGACCCCAGAGTTCCTGTCTCATTGGCAGATCCTTTGTCCTAAAACCACTGAAGCCACACACGCACACACACGTATGCCTACCCACACTTACTTGCTCACATCTACTTTATATACCTAAGAGAATTAACCCATTTCATAATGAGTTAGTTGCTGCATAGTCAAGCAGAAGAAGGATATCTAACTAGCATGCCGTTTCTGAAATTTTTAGAGGGGATGTGGTATCAGCACAAGTGTCAATCAGGTTGTTGAGCTTTGTCCCCAGGATGATTTGGGGGGAAAACTAGATACAGAAATGGTTGGGCAAGACGTCATTTTTAACTTATAATTGCTTCCACCTGATGTCTCTCCCTCTGTACTGTTTCTTCCTTACGACCTTTATCATTAAATATTTCCAGCGTCTAAAGGTACCACTGCTAGCCCCTCCCCATTTATTTTTTCCTCTCGTCTCTTAAAAATATGATAAGGCAGTCTTTCTCGTTTGGCTTATGGAAATTGGTCTTGCTGCTTTGGAGTTAAGCCATGCTTGTTGCAGTATAATTTCCTGGCTGATGGTGTCTCACTGTGCTCACTTTCTGGACACCCCCATGCTCGTATTGGGTCCACAGATTCCTTTCTCCGCCTTTTATCTCAGTGGATCTCTGCTATGATGTGTGCTCACACTTCCGAGCATACATTCACTTTACTTCTGTCTTCCCTTGAAGTTCACCGCTCATAACTTCTGAGTCCCTGTCCTCTGCTTGTGAATTTCATGACTGGTTTAAGATTGAATCTAGGAGTAGAACAAAACTACCAGTCCCTTCAATATGTTTTTAGATAAATGCATGAGAAAAAAGAATCAATTTGATTGAATTAGTTTGTTCACGTGGAAAAATCTTGTGTCCTGTGCGAACATGATGCTATTCACCGGGTGTTTTAACGGCTAGGTATTTATGCCTATAAAGTCTACAAAGCCCAAACACACCAGATTTGGTCAGTCATCTTTGTCTGTACAATTCCCCAAATAAGGATACTCTTACATATACACAAATCCCGGTGGTTAACATCATGAACCAAACATCCTGATTATTTTGTGATTTTTTCAGAGTGCTTCCCAGTAGGTATCTCTTTGAATTTGCTTTATTGATCTAGAACAAAGTTTCATTTGCTCAGAGGTTTTAATTTAAAAAAGAAAACCTAATGAATGTTGGATCACATTCTTCAGCGAAGGTAATAAGCCTCGTATGTATATATAAAAAGCTACCGCCCTCTGATTGTCAAAGTTTACTTCTTTCTTTTCAGATTCTTCTTTGTATTGTTTTACAATCTAGGTATATCTGTTTAACATGAAATGCAGAAAATGACAGGGCTCAGACAGCTACTGCATCCAGTGACAAAGATTACTGTCATCCTGGCTCATCAGTTAATTCATCATTGGCAATGGTCCATTCCATTTCCTGGTAGCCTAGCAACAGCCAATGATGGGGAGGGCTGTTTGCCATGTGACAATGGTATGTGGTACTTTCCAGAATGCTTTTACATAAAAATAGGATGATAATTTATAAATTTACATTTTTATTTTAATAAATGGGAATATTTGGTTTTAGGGGTTGACATTCAAAAGGGAGACAATTTTATTTTGCAGACCATGACTTTAAAGTGCTGGACTAGTGACTTGATAACAGAAATGGAGCCATCAATTTCACACATAAACAGGGTTTAAAGTTGAGCCTGTGAATGCCTTACTTTACCTTAGAATGAATGATATTCCCCTACAGAGTAACTATAAAAAATATAATTAAATGAGAGCTCTCCTTATATCTTCACACACACGCACACGCACACACACACGCCTTAGGATTTTGAGTCTGAACTTTGGCTCCTAATTTTCTTTATCACTGGATAGAAAAAAAAGCAAAGAGATCCATGAGCGACAATAATTACTGTTGTCCTCAATATTAAAAAAAAAAAAAAATCTTTCAGTTTCCTCCAGTCCTAACACTCTATTGATGATTCATGGTTCGGCAACTCATTTGAAAATCTGCTCATTTGTTTTCACTGATTGAACTCCCTGATTGTTAGTGTGTATAAATGTGTTAGCTACTTTTGAAGCGATCTTCTGTTAAGGAATTGATAGAAAATCCTATTTAAATGTCATAATGCTTTTTCTCTTGTTATGACAATATCATTGAGTAAATAGTTTTATTTTAGTGCTATGGTTAAGAAAATCTATAATCACCTTCTCAGAAATCTTTTTTTTTAAATCTATATTTAGCCCCATCTGCAGAGATAGGAGTGGAAAATAGGCGACTACCTAAGACATGAATTCCGTTAAATATTAAAGAGATCTCATCAATGATTTTATTAGTCTCCGAGCTCAGTAAAGGCCTCACTGACATCTAAAGCCTAATGATTTTTTTAAATATATTTAAAGCCTTGCACTGCACCTTTAAATATTGAACAATATTGAAAAATATTGAAGCCCTTTTTTTGTATATTAGCTTTAGGCAGAACTGTTGTATGATTTCCACTCCTTTCATGACATTGTAATGATGTTACCACATACAACTTTATCTTGCATGAAAAGGTGAAGTCATGAGTGATTTCTCCAATTTAAAAGCACTCAACCCTCACAGAGCTAGAAATGAATATTTTGCATATATTCATGCAACAATGATTCAATTTAAGATTTCTATTTTCAAACATTGCTTGAAACCTTCACTATGTTAGTAGTAAAATTGCCAAAATGTGTAATAAGATTTATTATAGATGAGTAGCATTTTATTTAGTATTTCATGTTAACATGCTTTTAGGGTTACCTGGTTTAGCAGGAGAATTCATCTTTCTTTTCTAATCAGAGATAACATTTTATTGTATTTTAAAAAATACTCCTCCCGTACACATATATATTGTGGCACAAACTGAATTTTCTCTTGCTGGCAACACAAACCCAAACATTGCTCATGTCAAAGCTCAGTGTACCCTCGCACAAAGACGCTCTGATTTTAAAAAAAGAAGAAAGACTTCCATTTCTCCTTTGTAGTCACTGCCCCTTCTCTCCACAACAGCTGTTAAACCCTTTTGCTGTACATCCTTAAAATGGGTTCAGACTTTTGTCGCAAACTTGCCCCTTTATGGGGGTCCTGTTGCACTCTTGTTTATACTGTGTAGATGCTTCATGCTGTAACAGTATAGAAACATGTAACATTGTAAGTTTCCTAGAAGCCACATCGTGGCATATGTTACAGGCACAGAAAGTATCTTGGCGGGAGCTCTTGGTTGAGGGGCTGTGTTTCTGAAAGAGGTTTGCACAGATGGAGGAAGAGATGTATCAAAACGTGGTTACCTGTGGGCTTACATACAAGAGACTGGGGAAATGTGTAACCATTTCATGACTGTACCTGTGATTGTCACAGGAGAGGCATGAGAAGGTACAAACTCTTAACTACTTCCGTGTTCATGATGTGTCTTAGGGCCTTAACTCTTTGTTCCACTCCAGGTTTTCAGTCGTTTCAGCGGTGAAAGAGGGAGCCTTCCATAGACCCGTTTTGTAGGCATTAAAACAATGTTCTCCTCGCCCCAGTATATTTATAAAGCATCTGTGGACACACACATGCGGTCAGGTAAATACACACACAAAACAAGGCTCTGTGTATGTGTGTGAGCTTATATATAAAAAAAAAAAAAAAAACCTTCTATACAAAGCACATAGTTCTCCCTCCAGGAAGGAAATACTAACTTGATTTTCATTTAGAAGAGACCTGCAGCTGCTAGCAGCCAACCCCATTTGTTGGTGCAGAGCCGCTCACAGATGACACATCCATACAAATGTGATTTTTTTTTTGGTTACCTCAAATTTTATAGTAAAAAAATGCTATTGGCAACTGGAGATGCAACATGCTGGTTAGTGGCTTGTTCTGCATTTTGGGGAGGGAAAGAGAGTGGTGATCTTATTAGGCCCCTGGGTGGGCCAAATTTTCCTAATTACATGGAAATCAGAGGAAGCCCCTAGACCGGTCTCTTACCTGCATGGAGTAAACACTCCCCTGCTGTCACTAATGTCCTATAAATCATGTTAAAGAGAAGCATAATTAACATTTTTTATCAAATCAGGCTTCAAAGTCATGAGGTGCTTGAGTGAATAAAGCCCCATTTCAGCATCAGCAGGAGAACAGATTCTCCTAAGAAGGTTTAGGATGGTCTGCACTCCTCCCACCCACCTCCCCCTACCCTTTGCATCCCCACCCGAGGCAAAGGGGACATGGGTGAGGAAATCCTAGCAACATACCACATTCAGTTTCGTGGATCTAAGCTTGTCACGGAGGCAGAGGGCATGGGGTCGAGAGATGGGGAAGCAACCCCATGTCTGAGAAGAATGAGCAGATTTATTTTCTCAGTCCAATGGAATGGTGTTCTTTCATGGCCAAATTGTTTCTGTCTGTCTGTCAAGCCATTTAAAGAGGACGATATTCCTAGTTAATGGACAGGTGGTTTCGCACCAGTCATTTCCGTCTTCAAGTTTATGTACCTTGAGAAAATTTTGAACCTGTTGCCAAAGGCTACTTAGAACTCCAGCTCACCTGGAGGTGGGTGCCTAAGTGGAGGCGTTGAAAGGTATTTGAGAAGTTTCTAGCCTCCAGGACAGCAAGCATAGAGAACCCTAGAGCTCCTGTCTGGGACACAGTGCTCTTCTTTCTTTTCAGTGACAGAAGGGACTTTTTAGTTGCAAATTTCCCTGGACGTTGCTAGCAAACTTGGATTCACACTGGAGTATAAGCAGTTGATAGGAAAGTCTTAATGAAGGGAGTGAACAAAGGGTGGGGAGAAACAGGGACTCCCAGCTGCCCAACTAGACCAGTAAAAGGAAGGAGAGAGAGGTGTATGACATGTAATCTTCTTCCTAAATATCACAGGTTTAATCTGGGGCTCGCACTGGCTCCGAGGTCTCGGTAGGCATCAGTGACAACAAAAACAGAGGTGAGGTGGCAATGGAGGGGCCTTGCCCTGAGACCCCCATCACCACTGGTTCATATACCATGTCACAGGAGAAAGAAGTTTTCCCTCTGTCCCTCCATTGGTCTTGTTACTCGGGGAGGATGTGCCCTGGCAGCAGGGGTGCCAGGAGCCTGGGATTAGGGTCTATGGCTCTTGCAGCATTCCTGCCGGCTCCTCCCATTGGCACAGTCTGTGGATTTACCTCCTCCCAGTCTCCCTGCAGTAAATGCTGGCTTTATTCCTCCCGCAATGGGTACATTTTCTACTGGGGCAACACAGATTACATTGGTTTTGAGGTGCACTTACAGGAACCATAAGTTCTGGATTTCTGGAATCTACTCCAATTTTAAAGTTTCAAATCATTTTTAATGATAGAGGTGTGTGTGTGTGTGTGTGTGTGTGTGTGTGTGTGTGTTTTAGTGAATTATACCTTTTTAGTTATGTAACTATCTTCAAGGAAGTAATTTTTTAGAAATATTTATTTTAGAGAGAGAGAGGGAGGGAGGGAGGGAGGGAGGTGGAGGGGCAGAGAGAGAGGGGAACAGAGGATCCAAAGCAGGCTGCACACTGACAGCAGAGAGCCCCATGCGAGCTCCAACTCACCAATCATGATATTATGACCTGAGCCGAAGTTGGATGCTTAACAGACAGCCACCCAGGCGCCCCTCAAGGAAGTAATTTTTTAAAATAACAACCAAACGTGGTTTAAATTTTATAACTTGGGAAAGCTTTTTATCCAAATGAACTCACAAATCAGAAAAAGACTTCTTTTTTAGGTTCTAAGTTATGACTCAGGAGATATGGTCACGAGAGATACACATACTGCCCTTCTTCTTTCTTGGGTCTAAGTGTTTGGAAAACCAATGGCTTAAAAAGGGAAATGCAGACAAAATGGTTATTTGGCTGCTTTAGAAAGACCAGGTCCTGCCCTTCTGTCCCTCCTGCCCCATGCAGGGAACCCACCAAGGTTTTCCTTTCTTTCGTTTTGCTCCACATTGCTTTACTTCACTGAATGCGGACAAACTGATGTGTGTTTAAAACAAATGAGAGATACACAGTTTGCACTGTTCTGAGAAAAAAAAAGTTTCCTCTATGTAAGGATTCTGTTAATTTCAACTTGCACTGTGGCAAAGGAACGGCGGGTACGAATCTTCCGTGGGGTCCACTGAGTGATTTCCTGAGGTTACACTCTCAAGAGGCTGCTGGATCAGTTTGGTCATTGCTGCCCCTAAAGAGGAAAAGCTCATGCAAGTAGGTAGTCTGGCTAAGGTTTCATCCAGATAGGCCTGTGGTTATTACTCCAGCAGTACCCTCTCAGGGAAGTCTTTAGGGACCGTCATACACTTTCTGCCCTCGTTTTTGCCCTTTGTCTTCAAGGTAACTACTACCATCTGATCTAGATAGTTTAATGATCTGTTTGTTGTTTGTCTCCCTCCAGCCCCAGCCACCCTCTTCACAAATACCGTAAACTCTGTGGGAGCAAGGATTTTTGTCCTGTTTTGTTCACTGAATCCTCAGGGCCTGGAATAGTGTGTGATACACAGTAGACACTCAAGAAATAATTGTCAGCTAAGCAAATGGGATGAATGGATTCGATTTATCAAGCCACCTGGTTTTATTTTAAATATATAACACACGTTTAAATTGTATTAATTAGCCAAGTTGATTTTTTTTTCTTTTTTGCATTCTCTTTTTGTCTTTACCATTTTGGTCGTTTTCCTTTCTATGTCTTGTTCTTCTGACAATTTATGTGACACCTAAGTGTGGAGAAAAGGAACCAAGTATCCATCATAAAAGTTATTTTACCTCATGTACACCAAGAAAACTGGCTATGTCAGCAAATTTTTCACCTTCCGACTGGTTGTTTTGACACTTTGAGGACACCACTTCTGTTTTATGCACTGTCATTTAGTCTCATGGTTTCATAGCACAGGAATTTGATCATAGTTCACTTGACACATTCCCCAAAGTAAAGGAACTGGGGTGGTTATCTCGAGGCTGCCAACCTGGAGTGTTGGAACCTGAAGATTGAAAGTGCTGAATGGTAGGAACCTTCCCATCTTTTGAGCCTCAGTGACACAGATTCAATTTATATCATATGCAACTATTGACAATCAACAGTCATTAAAAACCTAGTCACCGTGCCTTATCCTTTGTATATTTCTTGGGTCGGTTATATATGTATATGTATATATCTGTGTATACACACATACATGTAATTGAACATTATATATATACAGAAATTATATATGTATGTAAGTATATATATATATAAGGGGAGGGGGTATAGAGAGGGAATGAATGAAGAAATAATAAGTTGAATGAGGCTTGAATCAGCAAGACAGCATAGTTCTGCTTTTTGCTCTGGGCTGCTTTTACCCTGCATGAAGAATCCATGCCTCTTTACTTTCTGTCCCTCTTTGGCTTCTTCTGGATGAAGAAATATGCCCTACACCTGCTGGTGCGTTTTTATGAAATGTTTAGGATTTTCTGGGGTCTTCCCCAGAGGTGACTGTGTTTCAGTGGTGAGTGAATAATGCAAAACAGTCTACAGACTGTACACAGTGAGTAATCACTGGGAATTCTTCAAAACAATCTCAGGTTGGTAAAATTTTCCACAGAAAATAATAATAATAGTAACAATGGCAATACCAGTAACAATAAACATGATATGCCCTGTACACTTCCACCCAATTATTAGCTAATAATGCATAATTATGATTAATTCCACTCTTGAAATGCAGATTCTAAATAGCAATAACCATTTATTTTATGTTTTCACGTTATTTTCCTGCACGTCCTTTATGTCAATTATGTGTTTTCAGGCACATCTGATTGTGCTCTACTGTGGTTTCGATGGTTTGGTAATTGTACATTAAAAAAAAATAACAACACGTGTTTAGTATAAAAATTAATTACGTTAAGCATTCCTACTAATTTTGCTAGGCAAAAAAATGGCATCCCACAAATTTTCAGCATAAAGCCGGTGGCCAGCCCACTTAGGAGCTTTATGATCTGTGGCTGGGTTTTGTGAGTGAGCTCGGTCAAAGCAGTTGCCTCAAAGCTGGAGATGGAATGCTGTGGACAGCAGCATGCCCCTGCTCCAGTCCCCGCGTTCCCTTAAAATTCGTCTCTGGTCCCCATCTCATCAACCACTTCCTAATTACAATTATAATAACAGCGCTGAAAATATCATTTTGAAATGTCGCTGCAGTCCAAATTGACGAAGCTTCTGCCAGCAAGCTGGACGGTCAGGGATATAGCTTCCTTCTTTTGGTTTGGTCCCATTTATAAGAGGTTGATCCCTGGTACCGAGGGAGAAAAACATTAGATATGCTGTAAAAAATCTACCCAGGAAATCCATGGGAGCAGGGAGGGAGAGCCGTAAGGGAGGGGAGAAAAGAAAAGGAGGGACAGAACCAGAAGGAATTGGATGAAGAAAGTCTGCTCACTGTTGCAGTCTTTCAGGAATATTTTCTTGTGATGCATTAAAAATATCTGATTCTTAAAACAATTTTCTGCTTCTGTAACTCAAAATAGGGCTCAGTAAGGGGGAAGGGAAATGTAACAATTAGTTGGCTTTATTTCTGAGGTTTTATTACTTTGATTCTTTTTGATTTAATCAGCCACGAATGCAGCTACCAGCAGACGGTGACTTTTCCCTGAAATGTGCTTCCTGCCCAGAACGGTGGCTTGTGATTGTAGGTTAATGTTAATGAAACATGAAAAGGCAGACCCTTTTTAGGAAAATTTGTTATTAACAAATAAAGACTTGGTAACATTTAGAATCACACCAGAAATCACACCATCGAAAATATGGCCGGAGCAGATTCTGGAGCCAGCCCGCCATGCTCAAGTGATAAATTTGTTTACATCCTTTAAAAGTTCTAACTCAGTACAGACGAGGTGACGTCCTACTTTTCACATTCATGTTCAATTCACAAACATAAAGAGACTCTGAGCCATTAGGGAAGCTTTCATTTTGGCTGGGGAAGGATGAAATGATAGTGATAGTGGCTTTCATAGCAGAAAATAATTGTATACTTTTCTTATTATTATTTTTGGCAAGGCGTGCACATTTCGGCTTTCCGGTGTATTACATCATTACATTGTATAATGCATCATAATGATAGAGTGAATAGAGATGAAGAAATGCCAGCGTCTGCTGCAAGTTAAAAGAGAGAGACATTGCATGCATTTTCAGCTGGGGAGGCTGCTGTTCAGCGAAGTGTTCTCTGAGATGAAACAAAGCTGCCTTCCCACTTGGCATTCACATTAATTGTGGACTTGCCAGCCGGCCAGTTTCATTGGTGTATAAATTAGTGGGGAATAATTCCACTTGTCTCAAAAACCAGAATATCTGAGGAATGCTTCCTGAGATGGTGACTTATTTGCTTTTCTGTGGTCTGTGCCCAGCTCCCAGCCAACCTCCACGATCTGCTAGGCACACACAAAAAAAAGCTCTTGTGTCCTACCCTGGCATACCTGTGTGAGAGGTGATGGCTGTCATTAGGACAAATAGAAGTTTTATTATTTTCAGCAGCATATTTTGCCGACGTATTAAAACAAATCATTTTGCAAGTCCTCTTTATTAAAAAATGAAAATCCATTGACATCTCCTGAGAGGAAATTTAAACATGCTGATTGTTATTAATAATAATACTAGTAAATGCTAATTTGAGAGTCAGTGATAATCTGGGAGCTGCCATTCAGGATGCGTCAATGGGATGCTAAGATAACCAGTTACAGAGGAAAAGAAAATTTTAGTCAGTTCATTTATTTGTTATATTTGTTTGCCACTGTGTTGCAAAATAAATGCTTTCTCGGTGACTAAATACATATTTTTAATAATCCAAGTTTAGCCAAATCTATTTGATGCTGCCTCCATCCCGTTCTACTTAGTTCTCCCACAGACAGTTATAGTGAGGATAAGTATATGGTCCAGGGCTTTCAATGTCCCTTTAACCTTTTACACTTAAAAATTAACTTGCTCTTAAATATTCACTCTTTCGTTCCATAAATGTGAATGTATTGTGCGCTTTCTGTGGTGCTGGCCCCAGAGATACAAAGACAAATGACAGACCTGGGTCCTCTCTTTTTGGAGCTTACGGTCCAGAGATCTAGACATCCTTACACCAAAACAACTGGATGATTCTGGCCAGCCCAGGGGTTGTGAGTATATGAATCTATTCCAGTAGTCCCTTTCAGTTGAGCCAATTAGCCTTGAATTTACTAAGAGCGGCCACGTTGGTCTTAATATTTATTCAGTCTCCTTAAGCCTTAGTAGAAAAGAAAAAAAAAAAGTGTCAAACCATTTTGTTGGAAGCAAAGTTCATGGGTGTTTCCATTGTTACCTGTTTATATATGGGCATCAAGGAGACCCATATTTTTTGTCCTTCAGAGAGCAGAACATTTTGGATTTTCACCAGCCTTGCAAGGCAAGGCCTACATAACCCAGTAAAATAGAGGTGTATTTAGTTGCTGAGAAAATCTGGATTCCTTAGTTAGCTAGTTAGCTAGCTGGTCTGTTATCTGGATGTTTGTGTTTATCTGCACCCATACACATTATAGCTGCCAAGTGCTTTACAAAATATTAAGTGTCTTTGAGTACAGTACCTCATTTGCTCACTGGTGAAGATCATGGGCTTTGGAGTCATTTCGATGAATAGGCCTGGCTTCAAGCAGTCATTCTGCTATATATTTATGAAGTGACCTTAAATTCTCTAAGCTTTGGTCTTCATGTAAAATAAGGACAATAGCTATTTCACAAGGTTGCTATGAGAGACAATAAGATAATCCATTAAACTAGCTTAAATGGGAAACACTCAATACATGGTAGCTATCTTTGTTGTTGTTGTTGTTGCTTTTTAATAATCCCTAATCCTTATTACAACTTTATGAAGCAGCCTGCTAATGATCCTGTGAAATCCTCCTGTTTGTTTTCATCTTCGTGTGGATGTACAGGCGGACTCCAGTTTCCTGGGATTCCAGGAAACTTCCCTTTTCTTCATTTAAGGATTTCCTACCCATTCCTTAGGGCCCAGTTAGAGGTCTTTTCCTGACTTCATCATTTCAGTTCAACACTCCACAAATACTTATCTAGCCTCACTGTATGCATGGCACTATGTTAAGTGCTGCAAATCCAGTAACAAAAATGGGAGAGATAATTGTCCCTGCCACTGTGGAGCTTATGTTCTTTAAGAGGAAGCAGCCTCTTAACAAATACTGCAAAGATAAGTGTTTGCTTTGGGTTGGGTGGATTGCTCACAAGGTGAAGCACAGGGGATTAAGAATGCATATCCCTGTGGACTGACATAGTCTGGGGTTGGAAAGATTTCCCTGAGCAGGAGGTATCGGGTTGAGATGTAGAAGGTGATGAGGATTAATCCAAGGGAAGAGGGTCAGTCAACATGGGGAGAGAATCTACCATGTTCTCCACCTGTGCAAAGCCTTGAGGGGCATGTGGCCTGCCTTCTAGGAGCTTCTAATTTGGGAAATACCTTTTCTGACCACCCTAGTGAACAATAAGCTGCTTTTTCTTGGAAGTCAGGAATGCTTATTGCTGGAAGTATTTTTTTTTCTACTTCTTTCCAGATATGCATTGTTTATCCATTCATTTATTTAACAAATATTTAACATCTAGGGAGATTCTGAAGTATAGACATGTCCTTGCTTTACATGCATTTATATAACCAACTATCTTTAAGGTATATTTTTTGTACCTCCAGATCTGGTCTTGTTTACTATGTTACAGTCCTGACTGCAGAATCCATGTCATTTACCACTTTCTGTCTCATTCAGTAGCTTGCGCACAGTAGGCGGTCAGTAGGTGTCGATGACCCCAGGTGACCCCTGTTCTGATCTTTCACATGAGTATTATCTGCTGTACTTCTAAAATCCCTGGCAACATCTTGTGATGTTGAATGTTTCTAGCCTAACAAAAAACATAATTAGGAAGGTAAATCTGCTGAAGCTGAAACAAATCATTTAATTCATTCCACAAGCCAAATGGAAAATGATTTTGAGATTATCCACCGTATTGGGTTATCTGCTCTACTGCTCCGTACCATTAGCTCAGGCAGTTGGGAATTGCTTGCAATTCACAAAGAAGCAGATTGTGTTTGGTTTGCGTTGGCTGTGTACCCTCCTCTGAAGTGGCTGCAAGTCCTCTCCAATTCAGCGAAGGCAGCCAGTCTGGGTGGCCGATAAGCCAAGTAGGTTTCTCCCACACTGGTGCTTCTGTGTAGCGTGAGGCTCGTGTGCACACGCGTATGCCTACCTCACTCCGCTGTAGTTCCTCATCAACTGAGGGTAGTGCCTGGTACATACTTAGTCATCTGAGTTTCTGGATGACATATAGCTTCCCGTTACCCTTTCATCTTTCTTAGGGGTAAAAGTGACCTGATACTGTGTTCTCCAGAGTCATTTTCCTTTTCCAAGAGGTGGATGTTGCCTGTGTTTCCAAGAGGTTGTGGAAAGACATCAGACCACACAGAAGCCCCCTTGACCATGGGAGAGAGTTCAGGGTGCTGAGATTTTTCACAGTTGAATCCACTCGTGTACTTTAATGTAGTTCACACTGCTCTGAGATCTCTTCCTGCTTCCCTGGCTTTTGAAAGCTCATGTGCCTAATATGGCAAAGTAGGGTGGCGCCATCCCGAGACGCTTATTGCAAGCTTGGGAGGAACCTACCTCGGACCAGCCTGCTTTATTCAAGGGTGGTATTGAAAGAGAATAGCTGATGAAAGCCATACCTCTGAAAGTTGCAGTTTTTAGGTGTGCAGTTCCAAGGGCATTGGGGGCCAGTGCTGCAGTTTTAAAGAGGGTTCAGATGGCTATTCACAAAACGTGTGGGTGAACCCTTCTGTAATTGATTGACGGCAGAGAAGGTGGGGAACACAGAGATGGAAAGGTAGATAGCAGATAGATGGACAATTATTAGATACATAAAACCCTGAGGCCTTTCTGGACTTGCTTCCAGGCTTGCTAGGGAGTTGCCTAGGTGGTCTTGAAAGTTTTTCTTTATCCCCTTTGCTCAGTAAATCTGCGGGCCCTTCTCATCCTTTGGAGCTGTGAAGAGTACAGTGATACTGATACTTTGCAGGCCCGGATGCTCCTGCAGGGCCACTGTGGGCCATCCTGGCAAGGCTCCTGTGAAGCCAAGGCAGGCAGACCCAGGCATTGGCAAGTGTCACACTTCATTAGGGAAGCTGCTTGTGAGTTTGGCTGAAGTCTTGGGGGAAATAAGTTAATAAAAAGAAAACACCTGACTCAGAGCAGGTTACGTAAATAGATTAGGCAATTTGCTAATATCATAGTACAAATGATGCTTTTCTTATGCTAACCCAGATGAATTCAAAGACAAATGAGAATGTCTCATAAAAAGTATCTTAACTTTTGTATCAAAAATATTGTTGTAATCTGAATGCTTGGTTCCACCTACAGTAACATAAGAAAGACCAGGGACCTATACATCTAGCATGATGGTAGCATGGCTGTCTTTGATAGAGAATTTTGCCTAGATTTTTTGCTCAGGGAGAACAATCAAGCTATTAAAAAAAAAAAAAAAGGACAAGATCATTTTAGTGTAATAGCACTGAAGAACACTAGCTCATGAACTGTGGTAGCAGTTCCCTCTGGATCTCCCTCTGCTGTGTATGTTCTCATTACCGATACCGAAGTCGACTAAACAGATAAGTCAGGGCGAGATTCTTATGGTGACAGCCAGTAAGAAGCCAGGACCCTTGGTCACACAGCCACAAGGAACTGGATTTGGCCAACAACCACGTGAGCTTAGAAGAGGATCCCAAGCTCTAGAAAGGGGTACAACCCCAGTGGACACTGCAGTTGCAGCCACGAGCCCCTGAGTAGAGAGCCCCGCTGAGCCCGGGGCCAGACGCCTGACCTGCAAGCAGAAACCATGAGATAATTAATGCATGTTGTTTTAAGTCACTAAATTTGTGGTAATTTATTATACAGCAATAGAAAAACAATACAGTTATTTGTTCTCTTTATAAAATATTCCATCAGAAAACTTGAGTAACGAAGTCACTGGGTACGTGTCTAGGTTTCAGCACATAAGATTGCAGTGGACGCACCACTTCTAACCTACAAGCATGACAAGCATTGAACCTGAGTGGGTCTCTGCTCCTCCTGCCACCCAATTGCTTGTGCCTGTGAAACTCTGGCCTGTCCCCCAGTGTCGCGGGCTCCTTTTCAGTTATCTCTGCACACACACATTTGATCCAAGCAGGGATTATTAGTCCTGAGGGGCTCAGAGGGAGGCGTTGATGGTGACAAGGCTCTTTCCTCTCCTACCAGTCCAAGCCCTCCTGGAATTTCAACTAAAGCTGTACACTGAGAATCCACAGGGTTATCCAGATAGACTTTCATGCTGGTCCTTTTGTGTTTCGCCCCAGGGAGAATCTGGCCAACTATATATTCATTGATATTTTCGCCATTATTTATTACCTAGACAGAATAGCATGATTAATTATTGATCATAGACCAGTAACTGATTAAAGTGAGGTTCTGATCAGCAGTCAAAAGTCATTTGTTTCCAGGCGTTCATGGTTCCTGCATAGAGAGTGGCAAAACAATACTCTCTTTTCAGTGCATAAAATATGACACCTGTAGGCAGGCTGCAGTTATAAGCCAGCAATGGAGCCCTTCGACTGTACTTTGTCTTAATAAATGGGAAATAATGATTTGCCAAAAGAGAGAAACTGCTTGGAAGATTTACATGTAGAGAATACAATGTGAAGTATAATAGGAGGATTCTAATTAGAATTGTTTCTTATGGACTGAATGCTTTGCTGAAGAGAAACTCACTAGGAATAGCTCTTTACCATCTGGGAAGCATATCAAATTTTGTTTCATTCTGACTTTATTTCTGGGTTTATTCTCCTTCTCTACCTCGTCTTCCATCTCTTCTTCCCTTCCTCTCCCCCTTCCTTCATGGTTGCCTCCTGCCCTCCCTTCTTTATAGTTTTCATTGGATGGTCTGCCACAGGAGTTGGCAGACCCTGGTCTGCAGGTCAAATCTGGCCCACTACCTGTTTTTGTAAATAAAGTTTTGGAGCACCTATTGTCTGTAGGTGCTTTAGCACTACAATAGCAGCTGCACAGTTACGACAGACACCAGGTTACTGCAGAGCCTAAAATGTTTATTTACTCTCTGGCCATTTACAGAAGGAAGTATGCTGACCCCTATTTTATGTGCCAGGCACTGGGGACACAGTCCCTCCGTCAGTGGCTTCAGAATTATGTGAGCATCTAATTAAACTGTGTTGTGGAGGGTAAGGTGATGGACATCTGAATGAGGCACCATGGGAACCAGGAGACAAACACGATGTATTTAAGAGGTGGGATGAGAGGATGGCATCCCAGCAAAGGTAATATTTGAGTTGGGAGTTTCCTGGCAGTTTAGAAGTAGAGAAAAAAGAATCAGGCCTTGAATCCTGTGGCTCAGATATTTTATTTCAGCCCCACAAGACACCCAACCCAAAGTTCCAGTTCCAGGTCCTTTTTTGGGATATATATATGTATATTGTTTCTAGCCAATTATTACCAAGTCTTCTGCATAGAGATATCTTAAGACATGGATGGGGAATCTAATTTTTCTCTTGGGTATTAGAATCTCCTGATTTGGTGAAGAGTCGAGCTTCCAGTGGTGGGGAGTGGCAGGAGATCTTGATTGGCCAAACTGTCTCAGACCTCCAGGGATGCTTACAGAAGCTAATGCTTTTGACTTGAACAATATCAGCATGTCTTTGTTGCTCTAATTGCAAGTGGAGTCCGTTGGCACCAGATGAGGAAGAGACTTCCCCATGCCCACAGATAGATGCAGCCTTAGGGTTTCCAGGGGTATTTGCTGCAGGGGAGAGGTGTCCCTGAAGTTTTGACAGTGAGCTCCTTCCCACCCCCAACCCCTCCTTTGAACTTGGCTGAGTTTTGAACTTGGCTGATGAAGCTAAGTTCATTCCAGAAACAGGCAAACATTATGGGTTTTTTTGTGTTTTCTAAAAAAGTGTTCAAACTCTAAGTGGAGTTCATTTTGGGAGCCTAGTTTCAGTCCACCTAGGATACTTTCCAGGCCAAGCAAAGACAAAAATCAAGGAAAGACCAGAAGCCAAGTTCAGATTTAGTAACTCTCTTTCCATCAGAGTAAAAAGTAGAATTGGTACCAGTTTGCTTTCTAGAAAAAAAGAGATAGTAGAAGAATGTTCGAAATCACTTGAAAATGAATTTTTTAAAAAAATTGGACAGCAAGGCTTTTTCAAAGAAAGGAAAACAAAAAAGCCCACTAGAATTGGTGAAACTATCGTACTTCATCTCCCAGTTATCAAGATGTCAATTCCTGCATGAGAGGATTTTAATCCAAGATGTATAAGGCAAAAAGAATTTCTCTTTATTGAAAGTGGACTGAATGACAGTTGAGTGACCTGGCTTATTTTGATTCTTAAACTTATACATAAAACTCTGGAATTTCCTCGTAGTGTTGTTAGGTTCTCTCCTCTAGAAACTGTAGAAACTTCTGGCATACCCTAGGAAACATAATGCTGTCAAGTTAGGAACCTAAAACTGGAGCCAGCCAGAGTTGGGCTTGAATCTAGGTTCTCCATTTTTTAGTCTGAGGCTTGGGCCAAGTCACCTGACTTCTCTGAACCCTGGTTTCTTCATCTGTAAAATGGAGGTACTAATAATGATGTGATGTGACAATTGTGAGATTTTCATAAAGTCATCTACATAAAGCAGTTAGCATCATGCCCAGCATATAGCAGGTGATTAATAAATCTTCGCTGTTCTTATTTTCAGTTCAATGTTACAGTAATTTGATGTCCTAGGAGGTTTGGGAAATTCAACAATGACTTGGACTTTCAAGTTCACTGTTTTGCCCACACACATTTGGAATGTTCTCACCACGTCAATTAAAATCAGAATGGTGCTTACCAAGCAATTTGTGAGCACAGATTTCTGAATGTCTGCTTGAAGAATGGACAGCAGAAAGGACAATGGCATCTTTAGGAGACAAGTCTATTTACTCAACAGCCATTGAAAAAGCATTATGCATCAGCCACTGGGCAATGGCTCGGGAGACAAAGATAAATAAAATATTGTTCTTGGCTCGTGGTTTTATAGTCTAGTTACTCTATGGACATGTTAACAGAAGATTATAATTCTGTGTAAAAAGTGCCATAGTGGAATCTATGGGATTCAGATGACAGCAAGGGGACAGGAAAGACCTCATAGAAATTCAAAGAATTTCATTCAGCTGAAATTCAAAGAACGAGCAGGTGTTTTTCAGGCAGGCAGGTGAGGGGAGGACATGCCAGGCAGAAGGAACCATGCAGAAAGACACTATGGTAGCTCAGCACTGCTGGAACATAAAGCACATGTAGGACATAGTTGGAGGTAGCTGCAGCTGGACAGATTGGCTGAGCCCTATGTGCCCCACAAGGCATTGTGTTTTAATCCTGTAGGTGGGAGGGAGCCATTGAGAAATTTTAAGCTGATGAGTCACATGATCCAATATGCTTATTAGAAAGATAATCTGGTTGGCAATGTGTAGGACTCATTGGAGGCAGGGAGTCAGGGACACAGATCAGTTACAAGGCTATTTCAAGTACCTAGGCAATAGATAATGAAGTTCTGACCCAGGGTAGTGGCAGTTAAGAAGAGGAGGGAATGCATGTGAGTGATGCTAAGGAGGTAGGAACTGATACAGAGGGACAGGAGTTGATTATTATGTGAGTGGAGTCTGCTGTAGGTATGCAAATCATCTGAGATCCCCTGTGATTTGAGGTGAGACCTAGACCACAGTATGTAGTCTCACTGGTTTCATCTGGGAGACCACTGTTGACCTGCTCTTGTTAGATCCTTGAAACTCTAAATGGGACCAGAGACTTAGTCCTCCAAGGTCAATTCTTGTTGACTGATGTGAGATTGCATATTTTACAGTGGGTCAGCCTAGCTAAAGAATGAGTGCCCACAGTCTATGGGTCTTAGTTTATCATCAAAAAGGAATAGCTTGTCAAAAATGGACAATTGACCTTTTCCCTACATATTCTGGCTTCTTGAAAATGCTAAAAACTCCAATCTCTCAGAGATTGTATTTAAATATTATACTATTTACTATCCACCCATATATCTGTCCATCCACCATTGATTATCGTTGACTAGCCATAAAAACCACCTGTGAGTTTTAATAGGTAGTAAAAATCCATTTACCAACCATTACTATCATGAAAGAGGAAAATTCAAAATGTAGATTTGGAAACATCTTTTGTCAAATCTAAAATCCACACAGGCTGTTTGTTTGCTTACTCTCGTAATGCAAATCTTGTGTTTGTTAATATCCAGTATGCAATTTTATAAACATGACATAAGCATTTTGCACATATAAGATTGTGTGTGTGTGTGTGTGTGTGTGTGTGTGTGTGTGTGTGTGAGTGAATGAAATGCTTCTTTTTAAAAGGGTACTTGCTAATGAAGTAACTAGTAGGGACATATTTTTTGCTTCACATGTGTACATGTGTGTGAATATGTATATGCATATATGTGCGTATATATATATATTCAATCTGATTCTTAATATATGCTGATCTCCATAGCACATGTAATATTAAAAGAAAATTTGGTAATACTTAAAATGTCCTATCATTGTGAATTCATTTTATATTCATTGTAATAGCATTGATCAAAATGAATTCATTTGGTATTCATGTAGATGTCACATGTACTTCCATAGGTGTTTCATTGTAAATTAGCATTTCTCAGAGGACACTTAAAATAAGTGTTACTGAAAGTCCTCATTACACATATTGCCGAGATTAGTACATTAAGGATCATGTACTTACATAGTACTAATGCATTTCTGCCACTTAAAATACTACATTACCCATTTCTGATATCTAGCAAATATCTAAGGCAATTTTGAGAATTACTGACATCCTAAAGGAAGTGGTACTTTTATGATTAAGCAGGTTGCCTATATTTTGCTCTGATTTTTTTAACTGAATTTCTGTTAGATATAAAAAAGAGGATTAAAATGAAATTTATATGATAACAGTGGTTTTTAAGTGATTTTCATATAGTCAGGTACACATAAAAAGTAGAACTTTATGTAATTTTATTAAAATTTTTCTTTTAATGTTTATTTATTTTGAGAGAGAGAGAGACAGAGTACGAATGGAGGAGGGGCAGAGAGATAGGGGGAGACACAGAATCTGAAACAGGCTCCAGGCTCTGAGCTGTCAACACAGAGCCTGATGCGGGGCTCGAACTTGAGAATGATGAGATCACGACCTAGACAAAAGTCGGATGCTTAACCAACTGAACCACCCAGGCACTCCAATGTAATTTTATTTTTAATCAATAACCTTGTTTAAAAAATCCATTGAAATGAAGATTTTGCAGACCAGACTATAGATTTGCCAAAGAAAAACTAAATTTCTGGATGTACCAATTTTGAGCTTGACTTAGATAAAACAGACACACAGTCAAATTAAGGATTGTTTATCTTTGCGAGTTATGCTGTCTTTATAACTCTCCCATTGCTATTTGGGACAGAATATATGTTGTGATCATTGTGGATGTTAGGAGGAAATGGTGGTATCTGGGTGGCAGTGGGCTGCAGGGGAATTCTTGAGTAAGTCAAAAGTGTTGTTGGCTCTTCTCAACTTCCTAAGAATTCTGACAGAGAAAGGGGGACGGTTTTGGTGTCTGACATGGTGGTGGCCATAGGCTTGCAGATCAACCAGGTACAGCTTTGGGATTTATCGGGGTATTCAGAGTGTTGGTTAGGATTTCTGTCTTAAGAGTCACACTTCAAGAAGGTGTAATATATGCTTTGAAGAATAGGATTTCTCGGGACACTGTTAGTGGGAATACAAAATGGTGCAGCGGCTATGGAAAATAGTGTGGATGTTCCTCAAAAAATTAAAAATAGAACTATCATATGATTCAGCAATCCCACTTCTGGGTATTTATCCAAAAAATTGAAATCAGGATCTGAAATAGATATTAGCATTACCACATTCATTGAAGCACTAATCATAAGGGCCAGGGTGTGGATACAACCTAAATGCCCATTGATGGATGAATGGATAAAGAAAATGTGGTCTGTACATGAAATGGAACGTTATTCTGCCTCAAAAAAGAGGGAAGTTCTGTAATATTTGGCCACAGATGAATTTTGAGGATGTTATGCTAACTGAAGTAAGCCAGTCACAGACAAATAAATACATAATTCCACTTATATGAGATATCTAAAGTTGTCAAATTCATAGACTCAAAGAGTGGAATGATGGTTGCCAGGAGCATGGGGAGGGGTAGTAGGCAGTTGCTTCTCAAGGAGCATAAAGTTTCAGTTAAACAAGGTAAGTTCTAAAGCTCTGCTATACAACATTGCACCTGTAGTTGACAATACAATATCGTAAACTTAAATATTTGTTGAGAAGGTAGATTTCATGTTAAATGTCCTTACCAAAATAAAGCTAGAGTAAAATAAAATTAAGAATGGAGTTTACCAATAAAAAGTATGCACGAAAGGGATTTTGGGTCCTGTAAGGGAAAACCCCTTAGTGCTTCTAGAACATACTCAGTCATCAAAGGTAGGTCCAAAGTTCTTTTACTTTTTAGATTCCTTTGTTTTTATCTTCCTCTCTGCCCAGGATATTTGCAGTCTACACCTGGTGCTGCATTGGAGGACTGTCCCTGAGATGGGACTGTCTCCCCTCAGCCACACCACTGGGACACAGCACCTTATTTGGTACTGACTCAGTGGGAGCCAAGATTCCAGCAGGCTACCAACTCACACCTGCAGAATTTGCCGCACATCCGTTTTGCAAACACACAAAATGGGTAATTGGGCACACAAATGCCTATTTGCATTGCAATTTGGCATTTGTATACACAGTGATGGATTTTTTTTCTTGTGCAAATGTGGGGGATGCAAGTGCAAAATGGATGTCCTCAAAAGGGGTGCCTTTAAAAACATATATATCTTTTCAGAATCCTGCTAGAAATTCGAGGAGTGCCAGGAAAATAGGTGCATGGATGGATGTATTTTACTTTTCCTCCCCCTCCATTCAGGAAAAGTCCTGATCACATTTGTTGATTTTTGAAGAAGGCCTACTTTTCCAAAAATAGGCAGAGGGACATCCAGGCTTTTTTTTTTCACCCTAATAAAGGACTTCTCTAAGTTATCACAGATTTAGCTAATAAATACTAATACTTTAGTTCTAATGAAATGTGAGGAGTTTTTACATTCTTAGAGTGGTTGGCATTTTATAATGAGTGCCATACTCTGGTTTTGAGGTGCCTTGTTCTGTTTTGTGTTAGAGTTACACACACAAACACATGGAAATGTTAGGAACCACAGTTGTGTTTTTTTTGTTGTTGTTTTTGTTTCTTTTTTTTTTTTTCTTTTTGGTAACTAATCAAAATGATGCAGGAAAAAGTAATGATGGCCCTTGCACAAGGAATGGATGCAGAGTTGAGGTGTTCCACGTGTTTCAGCTCATTCTCTGGGTTCTGTTTCTTCTGTGGGCCCCTGTCCCTCGAAGCTGCAGTGCTGCTCACTCAAATCTCATCATGTCCAGAGGGGCTCAGGAAAGGAAGCTGTGAGTACCCACTAAGGGGTCCTAGGCTTGGCTGGTCACTGACTTGTATCTGCCTGTTGTCTCTGGCTCTGGCCCCTGATTCCATATGAGTCCATATTTTCCTCTGATCCCTTCTGCTACTAGCAATTTGCAGGACCATGTCTTGACTCTCTTGGGTGCTGGCTTTCCTGCTTCGTTGTGGCTCTACTTCCTTTCCTTTGGTAGCACCTGCGACACTTGGCGGAATCTGCGTCTAGGAAATCTTGACCTGTGGCCAAGAGATGGTTCAGGTTTGAACTTCTGCCCAACAACTATGGGTATTGATCAAGGCTTTGTCCCCAGCTCTCCACTTCTTTCTCTGCACATGCTTACTTTTTCAAAGCTCAAGCACACTTCATGCCTGTGGTCTGATCTACACCATCAGGGTATGTTTGTCCAGCTTCATTGTGCTGTCCTTAGCTCTCATTTAACATGCCTACAATCAGATCCAGTTTCCTCTTCTTAATTTCTTCCTTCTAGCACTTCACTTGTCTCAATCTTCTCCTCTCCTCTTCCAGCCTTTTTATCCTTATTGGTGTCTTTTCTTTCCTTTCCGCATCTCATCCCAAGGGCCATCAAGTCTCGTTGAACCCCTTTTGAAATGTCTTTCAGGTTCTAAGCCTTTCTCTTTGCTATAGCCACCACCATCTGGTGGTATTTACTGCTTGAGATGTCTCCTTGCTTGACTGTTGTTTCATTAAATACTCTGGTTACCATGGCTTTCATCTGATTATGAACTAAAGCGATTCCATATTATCAGATCAAGTTCCCACTACCCATCGTGACCTTCAAGGCACATATTCAACATTATTTCCCACAGTAATAGTAGTAAATTCCTTAACAATTTTCACTTTGGACTTTTCGTTTGCCCCCATATGTCTCTTTCTTACCTACCTCTGCCTTTTTCCATGTGGATTTCTCAACCAGGAATGTTTTCCCCCTCCTCATATTTATCTAAAACCACAAACAACCCTTGAGGTATCCACAAACCCTAGTTCTTCTTTAAAAAAGCTACTTTTAATGATCTCAGTTCAAACCAAATTTTGCTGACTCTGCATTCTACGTTGACAGCATTGAGAGCACTACACCAGTGGTTCTAGATCGATCAAGCATCTCCTTGAATTCTTTTTTCAGGTCTTAGACTAGACTGGAATTTCCTTAAGGATAGTTATTATGCTTTATAATTTTATGTCCTTTGCAGTACTTAGCACAGTGCTAGGCGTATGGAAAATGCTCATTTGCTACTTCTTGACTTTGTCTTCACATCTTGGAGGATTGGAGGTTAGGAGAGAAGATTGAGGAGTTAGTAGCAGGGGGTGTCCTGAAGCCCCATTAAATATTCTCTATTTACAGTGCTGGTAGCACACCAGGTTATTGTTACTGTTTTAAATTTAAACTCTGGTTCCTCCCCTTTCCTCCTCTTCCAGAGTAACAAGGGCCTAATAGGCTTCGTGCGTAAGTGCCTATTTTTATTAAAGACAAGTGTAATCTTTTGTAGACCAAATGTCCCTATCATAAATGCTAACAGAGAAAAATATTAGGACTCATTTATTTATGAACCTGTTAATAATGAGGTGCAGTTACGAAAAAAGGCTTCCTCAGCAAAAGCTCCTGAACAAACAATGCACACTGGGGAGAAAAAAGCTAGTTAGCCTTCTTGACTTAGATAAAGCTATGGAGAAATGACAAGTGCCAGTAATTAGCACAGCCCCTTCAACAAGATAACCCTATACATCTTTGTCTATTTCAATCACCAAAGACTCCGATTCAGTGTAAAATTAAACCTTGGATGCCATCAATTTCTGTTAACCTCTTTATATTGTTCTGTGTTCATGTCTATGTGATAGATAGATTTTGTCATTTTATTAAGTGGTGACATCTCTACAGACACGTGACCTAAAAATCTGTTTGCTCCTTAGTAAATATTCCTAATCATCTCCTGGTTATGTTTCACAACCAGGCAACTAGTTTCATCCCCACATCCAATTGGTAAACTCCTCACCTTTAAGAACTTGACTCTTTGGTTTGTTTGTGCTACCCTGCTTTTTGGCTATTCACCCCAAACCTGCCCTTACCCAAATACTAGTCAAGGTCTAGATTCTGGATCAGGCTGTTTGTTATATTCATATATCCATTAAGAAAATTCTGATTTGAGGTATTTTATCCCTTCATATTTATTTTCTTCTTCCCACTCAATGCTAGACTCTAGATTACTTTTAAGGCTCCAGATTACCTTGAACTTCAACCATTCAATTTAATCTATTTTGAAATTTAATGCCTAATATTCTTTGCTGCCAATAGACTTTTAAATTTATTTTTTTATTGTTGTGAGAAATAACAGTAAGCTATCATCCAAACTGGGAAATAATTGGAAATTATACACAACCACAGTTTACGGGGTCCAGGTTTATCTACAAAAAGTCTTGGGTAGACTCATGAAGAGGCCAGTAGAACCAACGAGCATGGTGTATTTTAAGCTGTTCCACGGCATGGCTCAAGGTCAGTGTGTTGCTTATGTCTGAGGCACCTCTTGTCCAGGGCACAGGGGAACATCACATAGCTCAGAAGAAAAGTGTACAGAGCTGTTTCCATCTAACATGCTCTAAATTCCTGCTCTTCTTCACTAACTTTCTTCCAAAGTTTCTCCCATTAAAATGTTTCCTACCATTTAATTTTGCTCAGGTCTACAACTCCTCCTGTCCTTTTCTTAGGGACCTCACGTCTCTGGATGAATAACATTTTTGTTTTTGTGCTTACCCCACCTTTTCTCAACTATGTTGTGCTCTTTTTCTTTTTCCATTCTGTAGACAATATCATATGCTTGGTCTTTTATGGTGGGAAAGGTGCCAAAATTCAGCATCTATAGACTTCTTTTCATTTTTGAGCCCTGATTGCCGTGGGTCCCTGGGAAATATTACAGGCTATCATTTATATATGTATTTACACAATATTTTAAGACACATGTTATCTAGCCAGTAGAGCAAAACAGCTCACAACAAGTAAATGGAATAAAGCACATTTAGACGGTGTTTAAATGCTCAGGTTTCTTTATGGTAAATGCTGAGAGAACCTATTTACAACAGATGCTGTTTATCAAGGGGATGTTGTTCAGGGTGTCCACATTGTTGTGACTGCTTGCCGTAACCTGCAGCTTTGCCCTGTGGGTAAGTTAGAAAGGGCCATTGAGTAAAAAAAAAAAAAAAAGGGGGCGCCTGGGTGGCGCAGTCGGTTAAGCGTCCGACTTCAGCCAGGTCACGTTCTCGCGGTCCGTGAGTTCGAGCCCCGCGTCAGGCTCTGGGCTGATGGCTCGGAGCCTGGAGCCTGTTTCCGATTCTGTGTCTCCCTCTCTCTCTGCCCCTCCCCCGTTCATGCTCTGTCTCTCTCTGTCCCAAAAATAAATAAAAAACGTTGAAAAAAAAAATTAAAAAAAAAAATCATTATAATCTTTAAATTTGTGAAGTTTCGGTAGTTGAAGAAAGAGGTAGTGATGGAGGGGAAAGAAAGGCAGAAAGGAAATTAGGAAGTAGGTAGGAAGAAAATGTTAGGAGAAAAGAACATTGATAACTTTGGAAACAAAGAACACCCACCTAGATAGCTATCCTGAGCAAAAAAGAGGTGCAGATCACCATGGAAAAATAGTTTTAAAAATGTGTCTTTTGCTTGTAAGTGGCTGTGACTGGGAAATTTTGGATGATTAGCCAGGCTTCTAAAAGCCATCTCAACCAAAATTATGAGAGGAAACCTTGAGTCAGTACAGATACTAATTCCATCTGAGAGCTTCATCAGAAAAACAAACAACAATACAACCACAAAAGGAGTCATGTTTAAATATTTTTTTAATGTTTATTTATTTTTGAGAGAGAGGGAGAGACAGACAGACCGTGAGTGGGATAAGGGCAGAGAGAGAGGGAGACACAGAATCCGAAGCAGGCTCCAGGCTCCAGGCTCCATGCTGTCAGTTCAGAGCCCAACGTGGGGCTTGAACCCATGGACTGAGAGATCATGACCTGAACTGAAGTTGGACACTCAACCGACTGAGCCACCAGGCGCCCCATAAAGGAGGCATTTTTAGAGGGAGTGGCTGTGCAATTTGCATCTCTAGATATTGAAAAGTTTGTGGAACGTAGTGCTCAAAGTTGTATTCACATTTTCCTTCGTCCAGTTCTGGCTCTTCTGATTTCTTCCTATTTTCTGTTTCCCATCTATGACCTCCAGGGCTGGACAAGACGTCTGTGATGTAACTTTCCCTGCCTCTTTAGCTCTCCTGCCTTTACTTGTACCCTCCCCCCACCCTCCCCACCATCTTTTTCCCTCTATGGCCTGAACTTTAACTCTCTTCTCCGGACACTTCTCAACTTTTCAGGTGTTTTTTAAGTGTCCCTCCCCTATTTAAAAAAAAAAAAAAAAGAAGGAAGGAGGAAAAAAAGCTCGTGTGGTTTAATTTTCATTATTTTTAGGTGTTAAGTTTTAGATTAGCACACTATGTCTTAAACTACTGTATTAGAATGCTGCTTGACTCGCTTCCAAATTGAAGACCTTTTAAAAAAATTGAAGCAGTCCAATAATTTTAAATCACTCTACACTGTGCATTGCAATTTAAAATTATTGGAGTGCTTCAAATTTTTATAAGCCCTTGAATTTGGAAGTGATCAAGGTTCTAGGCATACTCAGTGTAGAGCAATTTAAAATTATAAGAGCTGTCAAATTTTTATATAAGCACTTCAGTTAGAAAAGGGATTTGGGTTCTGGGCATGTGCAGAGAAGAGCCATTTAAATTATTAAAAGTACTTCAATTTTTTTTTCCCCAAGCACCTGATTTTGGAAGAGTTTTGGTTTGTGCAGCCTAAAGTGACAACTTCCTTTGAGAGAATCTGTGTAAAGAGACTTTCAATCTTTCAAATAAGGCCAGCACTGTGGGGATGTAAAGTAGGTAGCTGGCTTTCTGGAGTAAGCTGGAGAACACCGGGAGAGTGTTACCCCCAAACATCATTTCTGTGGCTTGGCATCTTGTCACTATCAAAGTCCTTTTTTGGGGGTAAAAGTATTTCCAGGAGACCCCTTTGAAAATGCTAATTTCTCATATGAAGTCACTGATACACCAATAAGATGAATGGACCAGTGAAGAGCATGGCCTTGGGGGACTGAAGACTCACATTTCGGTGGAGAGGAGGAGAGAGAGAGGCCTCTTGACAAAGACTTTTCTCCAGGGAATGATAGGACGGGTAAGGGGCTGGGCATAAAGCATGGGGTCTCTTGGTTCCTAAGGCTGTGGCTGAGAATATTCCAGGTGGCCTCAGAATAGGGCAAGAGCACAAAACTGACATTGTGTGTCAAGATTTTACTGAGAATTAATCCCCTCCCCCACTTAAGCTAATCATTTAAAAAAAGGTGGATTCTCTGGGACTTTTAATGTTCATTAGCATTACGGCTTGCCCAGGATATCAATTTTCTCTTTTCTGAGAAGTGAAATATTATTCATCTGAAGCATTTTAAGGAGAAAATTGAAAGGAAGGTAGAATCGATAGGTTCAGCTTTAAGGTTGATTCTCCTTATTTCATCTTTTGGTTGGGAGTTTCAATGATGTGAAAGAAAAAGAAGGGAACAAATCTGACAAAATGAAAATAATGTTTCCCCTTCAAAGTTTTATTTACAACAAAGGGAAAGGGAAGATGAACGATGTAAAATTTAGGCACTTTGCAATTGTGATTTTTGTTAATTTCTCACCTCAGCAGGGTTTAGGTGACCATTTCAGATATTTAACTTTACAAGAACTATGACAATCACGTTGCCATGTATGACTGTGCCATTTGGACAGTGTTTGTGGGTCCTTGAATTTCTTAAAGGGGAAATGGTTTTGAATCAGGAAGCTTGAAAAAACCATTCACTCTTCTGCTTCTTCAGAGGGATGTTGATTCTTTTTGAAAGTTGAAATCATCATTGCTGCGGAGTGTGAGATATTCAGTTTTATCTCAAAGTCCTGGTAAAGGCACAAAATGAAACTTTCTAAGGGCTCTACATATTTATCATTTTCTCTCCCAGGTGCACACAGCCACAATAGTGGGCCAGCAGATACTCTGACCTCATACAGAACCCAGAGCTCTGGGTCTCCCTCTACTTGCCTGCAGGTGAAAGGGATCCCTGTGCTTCCCTTTTCTTAGAGCTGGGGGCTGAGCTAGTGTTTGGAAATGGAAACCGCTTAACTTGGTGATCTGTCCCCGCTTAAAGAGTTATCAGGATTGTAGCTTAAGTCCGGGCCTTTGTCAGAAGTCGGCAAACTCACGTGGGGCCTGTGGAAGTTTGATTCAGAGGTCAGCAGGCTTTCCCCTGTGGGCACCGGCCAGTGTTGGAGCTAACCAATCTTTGTCCGTGAGGTGATGGCATGAGACACGGTTTCAGAGTCAGCAGTGCAAAGACAACTTCCTGTGTCTTTCAGGCCAGATGAGTTTGGAGTTAAATGTCATTCCATTAATCCAAAAGTTAACACATTAATATATTAATGAAATAACCATCTGTTTATTGAATATGAGTCATTGTATTAGGTGCTGAAAGATGCAAATATAAATGAGAAATAGTCTTTCTCAAGGAAGCACTAGAAGGACATGTACACAAATGGCTAGAATATAAGGTATTATGTTTTATTATAATGTATTTTTAAAATATATTTATTTTATATTTTGAGAGAGAGAGAGTGAGCAGGGGAGGGGCAGAGAGAGAGGGAGACAGAGGATCTGGAGCGGGTTCTGTGCTGATAACAGAGAGCTCGATGCGGGGCTCGAACTCACGAGCCACAAGATCATGACCTGAGCTGAAGTCAAACACTTAACTGACTAAGCCATCCAGGTGGCCCTATAATGTATTTTTATAATAGATTATAAAACATGATAAAATATAATTCCTATTCCATATTATTATTACTTTTTTTATCTTGGGCCTGACTCATTGCAGTATTCCTACGTATAGCACACTTGTTGTTCGTGGTATATTTACTCAATAAACAGATACCAATTAAATGTGAAAAGTAGAAGAGATACAAGCCAAATACTTAAACAAGTCTTCTGAAAGATGGGAAATATGAAAATAACCGGGGGTAGGGGTGGGGAGGGGGCTTCAAAATGATGACTCCCCAAAACCTCATTCCTAGGGATTTTGATTTAATTAGAACAGTAAATAAGCTTTTTTATTTTGTTTTGTTTTTTGTCTTTTTTTTTTGAGAGAGTGAGAGAGAGAGAGAGAGAGAGAGAGAGAGCGAGCCAGTTGGGGAGAGACAAAGAGAGGGAGAGAGAAAGAATCCCAAGCAAGCTCCCCACTGTCAGTGCAGAGCCCTATGTGGGGCTCAAACTCACGAATCGTGAGATCCTGAGCCCAAGTCAAGAGTCAGACGTTTAGCGAACTGAGCCACACAGGTACCCCAGGAAGTCAGCATTTTTAAAAGCTCCCCAGCTTTGAGAAGCACCAGTCTAGGGGCCTCATGGGGGAGAACAGTGAACCACACTTGGACAGCAAGCTGAGGCTGTTTTCCAGATTAGGGAGTGTTAGAGCCTGAAGGATGAGTATCATTTATTTAGACAAAGTTTCATGGAGGCTAGAAGTAGGGAAAATGACATTCTCAGGAGAGGGAACACCGTGGGCAGAGGAAGAAGCAGGAAAGGGCAGAGTATGTTCTGGAAGAATCAAACCTGGAGTGAGCCCACCATCTGCTGTGCGAGCAGGTGTAGTGGACAAAAAGAAAGGGCTGAAACAGTAGGTTGGGTGAGACCATGGAGGAGCTACAATGCCTCTCCAAAAAGTTTGAACTTATTCAACACCTGCTGGGGAACCACTGGAGGTTTGGAAGCCAACAAGTGGCATGAACAGACCTTTGTTTTAGGAGAACATGGATACGTTGTGGAGAATGAATGAGAGACAGGGAGAACTGGAACAAAGAGAACCAATTTGGAAGCCAAGCCTTCCAGGAGACTGGGTGAGGGAGAAGGCAAACCTGTGCTAGACCAATTTGGACAGAGTATAGAGAGGAGAGTAAATTTGGGAGACATTCATGAGACAGCGTTGAGTAGATTTGTTGGATAATTTGTTGGAGGATGAAGACTAGTGTGTAGTCAGTGAACATCCGGAGGAAATACAAAAGTACTGAGTGAGACAGTGGCGTAGGCAGGACGACCATACAGAAAGGCCTAAGGGACACTTGGTAACATTGGTTCAGAGCTCAGGGGCAAGATTCAGCCTACTATGTGACGTCACAACCCAGAACCCCTTCTGTCTCATCTTTTAGGCCTTTGTTTTGGTTTTCCTTTTATCCACATTACTTGAAACAAGTACACATTTTATCAGTGTGCATCAAAATGCCACTGCTCTACTTTTGATCAGCAGAGCTGTCGTTTTACTCAGGGCTTCTAGAAGAAGGCCATTTTGCAGCTCTTACACCTTTCTCAAAAATGAAAGTTTTGAATAAGAGCCAGTCATAGAATTAAGTCAGGGCAAAGTGGTGTCAGGGGTGAAATTCAAAAGACAATACGTAATAATTGGTTTTAAAACAGGAGCCAGATGAATCATAAGGTCAGACGTATGAAAGGAAAAAGCTTTCTCAAGAAGACTTCAGGGCTAAGGCTGAGAGGACCTGTTAGAAAACAAAATGGCACCGTGTGTGGTGGGGCCTACACAGGAGACACGCCTGGGAAACCGGTCACCATTCCCAGTGTGTCTGAGAACACTCGGTGAGAAGACGGATCTGTCTCTTGCAACTGTTTATGGTTTCCGCAGAAAGCTATTTCTACCATGGCTACAGTCATTGCTTTGTTTCCTCCAGAGAACCCATGGATCAGGGAGAAGGAAGACAGGGCCTTAGGAAGTAAGAACGTCAGTGTGTCTGCTGGAAACCCTTAGTCACCTGGGGGAGGAGCTCTAGGACCCAAGTGTGGGGTCTTAGAGAGGCACAGATACTTAGAGCTGAGAGGGAGAAAAGATATTAACATTCCAGGTTCACAGTGGTGGGCAATGAGGCCAGAATGTGTGGTGACTGGCCCAGAATCAGGCGGCCGAGGAATAGTGGGGTCAGCAATAAAACTAAGACCTCTCGGCCCCCAATCAGATCTGGTCCACCTCACCACTGCACCAGAGGCAGGCGGCCCCAGGACTCTTCGCTGGTGTCAGTGATTTTGGGGTGGGGAGCAAGAGGAATCCCATCCATTCAAAAATCTCAGTTCTTTTACTCTTTTGTGCCACTCCATCACTAGCTTTCACTCTTTGTTTCATTGACCTAAAGAGCAAATTGGACATGGCTTTTGGAGTTGGGGTACAAGAGGCTGAAAGGTGATTTCCTACAAGAAACATGTGTATTGTTATTGCCAGTCATGAGCTGCCTCTAGTCCTATGGCAACCCAGACTTTTCTCACTGAGACTTTTTGTTATATTGGGTGGAGTCTGGGTTTGAAAGATTGTTTTCAACGAAAATGTTTGCACAAACAACGTTTACCTCCTTGGGGTCCTCACACTCACATCGCATCATCTGGTCACCACCCCTGCAGCTTGGCCTACTAACTGACCTGCTGCCCCTGACCATACCCCAGAGTGTCCGGGATGCATCTGGTTCTCCTTAGATGGATCTGGAAGGTCATGGGAACTAGTGGGTTCTGGGCAATCTAACTCAGTTGGTGAAAGCACAGCTTCTGAGGCTAGTCTGTCAGGGCTCCCATGCCGACTCCTCCACGTCCCAGCTCTGCAGTCCTGGGTGCGTCACCTCTTTGCCTCAGTTTCCACAACTTGAAATTAGAGATAAAGATAAATAATAATAAAATAATAACAAATAGTAAAAAAGCCATATAAACAAGTGAACTAAACATAAATAATAGAAGATAAAAATAATAAGGTTGTCATGTTAAATGAGTTCATGTGTGTGATGTGCTCAGAACAGTTCTGGCCGTTATTCAATTGCTTGCTATTATTAGTAGTAGTAATAGTAACAGCACTGGTACTACCATCCTTATGGTGCCTTCAACATAGTCCGTGAGGAAAGCCAGCAAAGGAAGTGGGGTTGCTGAGAGAGAGGAGGAACACCTAAAGAGAGAAACGTGGTTAAAATCTCATGTGCTGCCTGAAGGTAAGACAGAGATATAAATATGGAGACAAAAAGATATAAATATGGAGTTGGATGCCTCTCCAGGCCGCGGTTCTGTTATCTCCTGAGGACCAAATATACTTCTCCCTTTTGGGTCCTCTGAGCTCCTCTTGTAATAAAACTTCTCCCTTGAGTTTCTTTGAATGAAGGTTTGTTCCGTGAGACCAAAGTATTCCTAAAGAAGGACAAAGGTAAATCGTGTGAGGATGAAAGCAGACAGACATCTTTCCCCTGTATCTCTTGCCTTCTCTAGCACAGCGTCCTGGTTTAGGCTTTATGCTCAGGTGCATCTCTGGCCAAGCCCCATTTTGGGTAATTCAGTTTAAATAAGCAAGGCCTGATCCCATGGCAGCAAGCACTGCCCTGGCCATTGAAGTGAGTACTGTGAGCTAGGAGACATGGTCACAGGCTGGCTCCACCAGAGAAAGTGTGTCTTGTTCCATTTTGTACAGAATCTGGCACATAGAGGGGCTCAAAGAATGTGGACTGTGGAATACATAAAGGAAGCAGCATATGGCTGTGGATGAGTGGTCAGGCAGTTAGAGGAGGAAGAGACCACTCTGGGGCTGGGGGGAGTGGAACTGGGGACTACTTTTTTGGGTGTTAGTATCCCCAATGGGAGTGTATTACGGGACAGCTTTTGGGTGTAAATTTGGTCCACCTTTATCCCCATTCCTAGACCTCTTTCACCCTTTCAGTCATTGACTATTTCAAAGATTTCCAAAATAATTAAAATGGGAAAATCAGGGCTTTCACGTAAATTTACTTTACTATCATTTGTTTTTTAATTGATTAACTGCATTTGGGTTTCAGGGTGGGTTGAGGTTTTACCCTAATCTTTATAGTACTTGGAGGCCCTCTGTGCTTTTAATGAATGGAGATTCATTTTATTCTCTTTACCTTCACACCCTGCTGAGAAGGGAGGGCAGGTGTGGAGAAAATCTTGATCTAGACATTGGCTTCATCTCTGGACTTTTCAAAGGGGTGATATTTAAAATATTTAGCCACCGGTACTGCTCAGGCCCCAGCAAATTGGGTTCAAATGTTATTCCAGTCAGGGTCAGAATGGGGCTGGCTGTAAACAACCTGCCTGGTGAGTTCTCCCTGAATACCAACGTTGCTCTTTCCAGATATGGTTTGCTAGAATTTGGAAGGTTTTTTGTTGTTGTTGTTGTTGTTTGTTTGTTTGTTTTCTTTTTCTTTTAGAAACCCGTAGGTGCCAGCACTGGACTTCTAAGCGAGAGGTTTTTGAATACTGTTAGCGGGGAGGTACAGACCAGCCTGCACACAAGGGTCACTGGGGCAAAACCCATTCGCATGATTGAATGTGATCCTTCTGTTGCTTTGCATCTCTTCCAGGCAGGAAAATGGAGGCAATTTTGAACACTCGCCTTCATTTCATTACGTAGAGATTTTTGTAACGTGGCTCCCGGCCCCTGGCCTTTTGAGTCTCTATCCACCCACCTTTGTATGGTGGTCGTGTCATACACCCGACACAGATGTGGAGATCTAACCAGAGACTTGGGGGAAGGACAGAGGCCCTCCCACAGCCCCTCTCCAGCATGAAGAATGAGAGTGGCCCGACTCCTGTCCCCACCTCCGTGGCTCGCCTCACACAGAGGCACATGAATTTGCCAGCCGGATCCCTTTCCCCTTTAACTGAAACTTCCTTCCTTGATGATTTCACTTCAGACACTGCTTTCCCTAAACCTTGCCTTGACTAGAATCATGCTAATGTTGACAGTTCTTCCCCCACCCCCACCCGCTTTGTTACATCCTGCAACCTAGAGAGAGTGTGAGGTGAGCCTGTCGGAGGAGATGAAAGATGGCAAGAAATGGGTGTTTGGGGACCAGTTCTTTGGTGACATCGACTCTGCAATCCTTTTTTCACTCTCAGTACCTTAACTCCCTCTCTCGCCTTCTCCCTCTCCCTCGCTCCCCCTGCCTGCTCTTCCCTCTCATTCTCTCTGAAATGGTGTGTGCCTCCAGTAATTTACATAATACTCTTCTGACACCTTTACTTTAGTCATCAATCACGGTACCTTCTCTCAGTCTATCTTTTGTCTGAGCATGTCTCTTCTTTATCAGGCCATGCACAAAAGATTAATTTCACAGTTTTTCTCCCTTCTTTCTTTCCTTGCAAGATACAAAGCTCATGAAATGACAGAAGCAAGATAATGAAAACAACAATGCAAGCAATTTTTTTTTGTTCTTGCAGGTTGGATCTCAAGATACTTTTTCTAACCTCATTGTGTGCCATCTGTCTTAGAAAAGGTCTGCTCTGTATTTTTTTTAATACCTTTCTGATGCTGCTCAGTAGACTACCTGGGGGGGGGTGGATTACATATTTAAATCAGGTCAGAGGCTTTGGTTTTCAAAATCTTTGGAACAATTAAAGCACGGGGCCCGTCTCTAATGGAGGCATGGACTACTGCACAATGCCCACGCCCCAATTAATATTAATGAGCTCTTATGCATAGCCAATTTATGACATTTGATTGACTCACCAACCACCCTTCAACCTGTCTTATAAAGTGAAATATATGGCAAAGAGGGGCTTATTTGCATATGCATATGTTCTTAATATTAATTAGGCTAATGGATGTAAGGACTTGGAGATAATTTGGGTCCTGGTGAAGAAGAAAAAAAAAGTCTACCACCCACAAAATACAAAAGTGTTCTGTGTCCTGTGTCTGCACTTGAACAAAAGAAGTTGAGGTGGAAGGTAAAAATAACTCGTGCCAGTATTTCCTCCTTTTCTTGTATTCCATAGGATTCAGAGTTTTAAAAAATAAAAATATTGACCTCAGGCATTAGTATCACTTATCTCCTGTCTTCCATTTAAATTGGGAAAATTTAAATAGATTATGGAATAACGTAAAAATAAAAGCCTAGTTCAACTGTATGCCGGCAGCCATAGGTCAGATCTCTCCCGTCAGCTCGGGACGCTGCAGCTTTAGGAGGATGTGGTGTCTCACAGGGACACATGTCAGACATAGGACAAGGGTTTAGGTCAGGAGGAAGTGTTCCCAAGGACATCTGCTTTAGCAGGGTCACTAATGGAATTTATCCCCACCGTGGAGTAGAACTCTTTTGATGTAGCCTAATTAAGCCTAGAGAACAGAGTCAAACTTCATGGATTTTGTTAAGGAGAGTGGGGGCAACAACAAACCCTGATTTTTCTCTCCAACAATCCTTTAAAGTCCCACCGTGATGATCTTTGAGACCAATGATAGAAGGAAAAACATTTATGTAACTGCTCACCCTCTATATTCTGAAGGACATTGATAGCAGGTAACTAGCAGGCTTTGGGCAGCAGAATAGCATATGTCATAGGAGCTTGCTGTGTGGTACCATAAAAAAGATCATCATAAATAATCACAGTGACTGTTACTTGAATGCTTCTTCTATAACGAATGTTATGAAGAGCACATTCCATATTCTTTCTATCTAATCCTAGTTGTGTAAAGTATAGAGTTGGGAATGCCGAAGCCAGGATTACACTTAGGGGGACTGTGACTCTGAAGTATAATCTCTTTCCTTTGGTTTTTCAAGGTCGAGACCACTCAAGGGTATTGTAGACTGGAGGTAGCTGAGCCTGGAGTAAATAAAAACGGCAACTGGCACCACAGAAGAGGGATACACTGCCCCTTCCCGAGATCGCCAGTGACTCAGCTAACTCTGTGATGTCCAATTAAATAGTTAACATTCAAAGTAGACATTATTATTTGTTGCCACACAGATAAAAAGAAAGTGAAATATGGAAGGAAACTTGATTAATTGGCAGTTCAGTGAAGTGTTTTGGAAGAAAAAAATTTTATTTGTATTTAACATTAATGAATGAAAACTATATAGGATAAGTCCTACTGGACAGAAATCTTTCAGAGCTTGCTAGAATGGTTATGTCCATGGAAAGAAGGATGGGGCAAATAGATGGGGACCGAATGAGGCCCATGCTGGGAATCCAAGGTGGTGACATTAGAAACAAGCAAGGAATGGAGGCCTCCAGAACCAGGGATGGCCTCATGGATTCTTATCTCAGCTCCCCATCTCCTTTCTGAAGTCTGGTGGCTAGGCACAGCTGGATGCTAAAACTCCGCTGGGGAGGGGGGTGGTTTACCTTCTGATGGCATTCCTAATGAATTTTATGAGTGGCCACAGCCCTTACCTAGCTCTCTAGTCCAAGTCTGTATGTATCTTATGTGACCGTGCATTTTGGGGAGGGGAGTGGGAGGAGCAGAAAATGGTGAGGAAACACTTACAAGGAGAAAAGGAGGAGACATCCTCTTCCTGGTGGTCCTAGGCTGGGGTTCAAGCACTGACAGGACCGGTGGGGACAAATATGAGTCCTTCTCTTTGATAATCATTTGTTCTGCCAAAACTTGTTACTTTTTTTTTCCTAATTATCTCTGCTGCTGAAAATGCTTTGACTGTATTGTAAAGATGTGACAGGTAGTGAAAGAGTGTGTATGAAGTGATTAGGGAGCTGATATACTTTATTCTCATCTCACATTAAATATATGTTCATTACAGCAACAGTTTGTTCACAGAGAGACAGTAGGAGAAGGAGGAAAGGACTGAGGGGTGCCTAATGCCCTTTCTTCTCCTCCACATCAAGTTTAGCAAGAGTTAACTTAGCGGAATGAATGGTTCAGTGTGCGGGCTCTGGATCCAACTGCTTGAAATTGTATCATGGTTCCACCCTTTATGACTTGGGTGTCCTTAGACATATTCCTCAAGCTCCCTGCACCTCAGTTGTTACTTTCTGTAAAAGAGGTATAATCAGAGCATCTATCCCATACTGTGTTGTTGTGAAGTGTAAATATAGTACAGTGTTTGGCAAAGTAGGTATTAACTCTCATTATTACTAGGTTTCTCCACTCAGTTGATACACCAAACTGCCTACTTTTTTCACTTAGCATTTTTGGAATTCACTCAAGAATGCTCTCTTTCAGTAAACATGTCATTGCCATTGCCATGGCAAAACCATGGCCGATCACTTTATTAGTTGCTGGGAATGAGCAGGGCAGATGTGATCTCTGTCCTCATAGAGCTTATGGTCTAGCTGAGCAGAAAGGTATTTAACAGCTGAATACAACAGAGTATGATGACTGTTAGAGTGAGGATTTATGTGAGTCACTGGAGGGGTCAGAATGGGGAGGTGCCTGAGTTCTAGATGTCTGGGAAGATCCCTGAGGTGAGATGTGAAGGACAGGTCAGAGAGAGGCACTGGAAGGAGGTCAGAGAGGAGTGGGTTGGAGAAGGTCATAAGAGTACCATAAGTAAACTCCCAAAGATGGGAAAGGGCAGAAGAAGGTTCAAGGGACTAAATGGATGTCCAAGTGGCTGGATCTTAAAAACTTCAGGAAAGAAAATGGTGAGGGAAGGCAGAGCCCAGCTGTGCGAGGTGTGCTTAGCCATTCAAGGAAGTGGGATATACTCTACGAGTAATGGGAAACCACTTGTGGATTTAAAGCCGGAGAGTTAGATGTGCTGAGATGTCCGTTTTGCAAATGGGTGGGGAAGGTGTACTGGCTGGTGAGGAGTCAGTTGCTGCTGTGACAATTAAGGAGAGGGCCAGGGCAATGAGAAAGGGCAGGGGTAAGTACCCTCCAGTGCCCGCTGGCCGAACACTTGTCTCTTGAACAATCGCTAGACTGGCCCACTGTGAGCCAGTCCAGGAAGGGCAAGTCGTGTGCTTCAGTGCATGAGGGGCCATCTGAAAACCGGACACCCATCTGCGAGCTCCGGGAACGTTTTTACTTAAACCCTCCAGTTTTTTTTGTTTTTTGTTTTTTGTTTTTTGTTCTTTGTTTTTTTTTTTTGTTTTTTTTTTTTTTTTGCCACCATCTGCCAAAAAAGAAAATGTGTCGAGAGCACTTTGGGCAAAAACACACCGGCAGTTTCTCCCCCTTCACCCCTCTGTCTCTGCCTACCCTGCCAGTGAGAAGGCTGAGCTGTGGAATCCTTTGCAGTAGAAGAAAGCATGTGCTAGAAGTGTCGACCATTTCTCTTTTCCAACTCTGCTAGCTTCAGGGCCAGACACACAGTAAGTGCACACTCAAGGCACATTGACTCACCTGGTCTCCATGATCTGTTCTCTCCTCCTGAAGAGGGGCCAGAGTCAAGGGACGTGATGCTTCTGTGATTGCCAAATTCTCCTTTTCCATCTGCTCAGCATTTATCAAGGTAACAGCGGTCAGGCTTCTGGGGAGGAGAGGACATTGCAAGAGGAAGCTGCATCTGACGAGCCCAAGATGCTCGGCTGCAGTCAGAGGACAAAAATGTGGTTTGATCCCGAGCCTGTCATTCAGCTCGACTGCCTGTCAGGCCCCTAGGGTTCCCAGACCTGCAGGCCGCCATTTGGCCCAACATTTGGGAAGCAGGATACTTATGGAATCCATTTTGGGTTTGGCAGCCAGAACAAAGAGTGGGCTGGAATGGAGCAAAGAGGTGTAAATGTAGCCCAGAGCAGGGGGCTATCTGGTGTCACATAGCTGACCCTTCTGTGGCAAGGGTGGGGTGTTGGGGAGAGAGCGTGTGCAAGGAGACCACATAAACCCTTGCAACAAGCCAGAAGAGGGGGAGCCACATTGCAAGTGAGGTCTTTCAGGCAGCTGCCTCCCAGAGATGAGCAAACCCGGTCTTGGTTCATCTGTAGGTCGAAAGCGTTTTTTGTTCGGCTCTGTACAGTCGCGGCCTGCCAGAGGTGGGATGGGCATCTTGCATATCTGTGGGAGTCAGCACGATCTCTTTCGCCCCTACAAATAGCACGTGCTACTTCCCGGGGCGGTCGAAACGAGTTTGGCTGCTGGCAGCCCCTGTGACCCTGCATCTGAAAGAATGTGGGCATTTGCATGCCCATCTTCCCAGCCCCCACCCCACATACGCGCGCATACACACACACACACACACACACACACACACACCAGTGAGCCCTGTTCTGCTTGAAAAAACTCTAAAATATTCTGTGTCCTTCATATACGGGGGAAAACCCTTTAGGCGTTAGATACTGCAGTAATTACTATATAATGGAGTAAATACTATACTATAATAATTAACTTGTAAACCTTGAAATAACATTTACTGTAATTTAGACCAAATATGAACTGTGAGTAATGAAGCTCGATCCAACATGAAATCATTTGCAGGGCGCTTTAAACATATGCCTGGGAAAGAGCAGCGGTTTCTCGTCGTTACCAAAATGGGCCCCGAACAAGGCCCTCACAGACTGGAAGTGCATGCAGCTGCCGTTATTTTGAAATATCTTGGTAGCATTTTTTTTCCTTTTTAATAAATCACTTCCCTCCTGCCTTTTCCTAAACTGTCCTTTTAGGCCATGGGAAGGAGCCCAGGGTTTTGTTTTAAATTTAGTTTTGACCCGGGGCGCCTGGGTGGCGCAGTCGGTTAAGCGTCCGACTTCAGCCAGGTCACGATCTCGCGGTCCGTGAGTTCGAGCCCCGCGTCAGGCTCTGGGCTGATGGCTCGGAGCCTGGAGCCTGTTTCCGATTCTGTGTCTCCCTCTCTCTCTGCCCCTCCCCCGTTCATGCTCTGTCTCTCTCTGTCCCAAAAATAAAATAAAAAACGTTGGAAAAAAAAAAAATTTTTAAATTTAGTTTTGACCCAAATGATTGCAAATGCTCTATGCAAAGCTAACATTTGAATCCTGGGCAAAAGTCTTGGAGTTGCGCAGAGGGTGAGAAGGTTCTTGGGTTGCCTACATCAATAGTGAACGGTGGATGCTTCTGGAAAGTGGATGTGCAGACAAAGCTGCTTCTGACCACTGTGGTGCCAGGGGTCTGGGACACCCAGAAAGTAAACGACACCTTTTGTTTACTTAGCATGTCATGCCTGTGCCTCCTAATCCCTCTTCTTTCGGCGTGCTCAACTTCTGAGGAAGTCTGAGGTGGGTGCAGAGGGCGGATTTGCCCCCTCGACTCCCCCTCTTCCCCCACACACCTTACACATTAAAGGTAAGGAAGGACTGTATCATGTTGAATCAAATGAAACTGCTGTTCTTCTAGGTTAAAAGCAATGTAGCATTGGTAACACCATATGGGTCAAGCTAATATGGAACGCATGTACGCGCCTTCTGACATCAGACTCCTGTGCCTTCCTCTGAGCTACTGCTTCGGCTCAAGGTTCGGTTAAAACGGTGCCTCGGTTGATCTCACACTGCCCAGCTCCCAGCCCTCCCTTCTCAGAGTCATACTTTTGGGACGCATGATCCGTCCTTCACTTACCTTTCTAGCTTTTTTGCTCATTAGGTCGCACACCTTGCACTCTAGTCAGACTGAAATATTTACTGCTCTCTATTTTGGCATTCCCAAGTCTGATACCTCGTGCTTTCAGGTCCTAGGTCCCCAGAATGCTCTTTTGGCTGACTTGAATTCTGTCTGTCCTTTCAAAGAGACAGTTAAGCTCTACCTTTTCTCTCATGCCTTTTTTTGAAGGAAGACTATTTCAGTTGGGAATAATAATAGGTGGCATTCATTGAGCACTTACTGCATGTCCTCAAGCATGGACTGGGGCATCCTATGGTTTATTTTATCTGATCTCCACAAAACTCATGAGACCGACACAGGTATTATCCCTTACCCTATCTCAGAGACGAGAAAACTGACACATACACTAAGGTTCAGTAACATGGCTGAGGTCACACAGCAGGTGTGACAGAGGATGTTTCTTGGGTGATCGTGGCCTGGAGCTGACAGTTTAGGAACACTCACAAGAGCCATTTGAAAATGGGCTAACTACTGCAAACAGAACTGGTTGCCCTGTGAGAATGAATGAGGTACTTTTCACTGGAGATATTCTAGCAGAAACTGGGCGTGAGATTCACCATAGAGATGATCTCTTTGGGCAGAACAGCTTGGTGGCTGGGAGCATGGTTTCAAAATCTGGATGGTTTCAAAATCCCAATTCGACATTTACACTCGGCTCCTGACCCTTTCTTTTTTTCCAGCACACAACCCCTCACACATATCCACACACCCCCAGCACGCGCGCGCGCGTGCGCGCGCGCGCGCGCACACACACACACACACACACACACACACCCCTACTTTTAGTTTCTTAAATCCACATATGCTAATTATGCTTCCCAACCTTAATAAAGACATGAATCACTTCAACCTTGAACTTTGTTATAATGCAGATTCTGATGCAGGAGACCCGGGGCGGAACCTGAGATTCTGAATTTCGCATAGGCTCAGGGTGATGCTGAGATGCTCTGGTATAAGGCCACACTTTGAACGGCAGGGCCTTATATCATGTGCATCATCCCTACCTCCAAAACATTGTAACACTTCCCTATTAGGTTTAGGTAAATGATAATGATTGATTGATGGATTGATTGATTTATTAGATAAACTCTCCGATCTAACAAGGCCAAGTTTGGGTGATCAGAAAAATAATCCTTCAAGTGCCCACTCCCCAACAGGGTCCATCCGTATCCCTCTTTGTCTTTGTGCCAACTAATAGATTGTTAAAAATTCTGTGTGATCTTCTTTTACTCTTTTATGAAAATTGCCCTGACATCTCTCGTAGTGTTTGCCAGCAGAGATTTTAATTGGGACATGGATAAGGTTTGGAGCAAATGGCAAACAGTGGGAATTTAGATCAGTTAGGCTAGCGGTTTCAATAATGGGTGTCTCTGCAGAGATAAATTATTTTCAGGGAAAATACACATTTAAATCTGTCAAGTTATTCCAATACATTTTTATCAGTTTTTTTTTTCTTTTCAGATAGCACTGCACATACAGATATGATCTTTTTTCAACTACATAGTGAGAGCAAGTGACCACTGAACTCTCACTTCTCAAGAGACCCGAAAGTGTTAATGTCCTCTTTCTGTCTGTTGACAGACAGAAAGCGCTTGGCATCACAGATGGGTTTTTGCTCAACGCTGGATCCAGGCACTTCTGTGTGTGCATCCTGATATTAACACAATGGATTGAAATCATATTTATTGTTTTCTTTTTCAGAGAAGGATCAGAGATGGGGGAGTGAATGCTTTTAAGCAGTTTTTCAAGAAACAAAAGGCTACATTTTTGAAATGCCAGCTATTACCAGTCCATAGTTCAGACTCTAGGAAGACTCGTTAGCACTTGCTCGGGTCCGTCCCTCCCTGGAAACAGTGCAGGAATTACACTCTGAGATGTGACCGTTGAAACAGACTCAAAGTCAGTGTGCATAATTACTTACCACAACAGTGGTTAATGTGCCCTGAAATATTCCCAGCTCCCCTCGGCCTGGGGCTTGATGGTTGATATTCAGATATTCTTGATAAATGTCTTAGATGCTTTGCTTATGCCATTTCCACAAAATACTTCTAGGTTCTAATGCATGTGCTTGCCCTCGCCATGTAGGTCTTGGACTGAGTGGAGGAAGGAAAGCCTCAAATGCTGTCACATTACAGCTGTGATGGGGAATGAATGCTGTCTTAGCATGTTAGAGCTAAAAAGGGCTATATAGTATGTAACCATCTCTCTCTAGCTCAGTCTACTCATTTTATAAATGAGGAAATGGAGGCCCAGAGAGGTAGAGTGACTTGCCCCAGGGCCACCCAGCTATTTAGTGGCTCAGTGAAAATGAAAGCCCAGTTCCCGCCGAATCGGAAGTCCCATGCTGCTTCTGTGTCCTAGTGGGCTGCTTCCAGTGCACGTGCCCCTGTTGCTGTGAGAAGGGCTGATTTCTTATTTGGAATCACCAGAAGGCGTGGTTCTCTTGCATTACCTTAGGCCATGCCCCTTGGCTTCTCAAATCCTCTGCCCCAGGAAGGAGGAGATTTTCCACATCTGCCTCTCCTTACCCCTCCCCCTCCCCCACCCAACAATAGTTCCCTTTTCTGTTCTGAAACTCTGAGCTCTGGCACTACCTCTCATACTCTGAAGACTTGCAGAGTGGTGCGGCCCACAGCTACCCTCATCACGCTGAATTCTGTGTCCTACAGTCTGGTTGGTATTTACTCCTTCTATGTCAAGGCTTCTGCCTCCCCTGTCTCATTCCCTTGGGTCATGCTCTCTATTGTGACGCTAGACACAATGGGTGATGTGTTGTTCGGGGCCCAGGTCATGTACTTGCCCTTGAGCAGCCCCTCCAGCAGTAACCCAGAGTGACCACAGTGCTGGGCATTGGGTACACCATGGACAGAGGTGAGCAGGGCTGAGGATTGAGGCTGATATGATGTTCATAATACACCCTGATATTCCCTCTGTGTGCAGGTCAACCCTGCCCTACCCCTGCTCTGCTATGTTCATCTGAGGAGTGTTCATCTCCTCAGACGTGCCAGATGGCCTGAGGATCCCAACGTGAAAAAGACATGGCTCCTGCCATTATGAAGTGCACAGGGCAACATGATAAGTTACTAAATCATAGCCCGGCCGTGCATTGTGTGACCACAGGGGTAAGAGGGTTGGGTCCCCCAAGGGAGTTCAGGGCAAGTTTTGCTTCAGAGGTGGTAGTTGTATTAAGCTTGAATGGCAGTGGGGATCTTGTTGGTTATCTCTGGGGGTAGGGGTTGGGGTGGGGGGTGCTGAGGAGGATTGGGGTAGGTACAAAGAGAAGAGGTATTGCATAAATGAAAGCATGGGCAGAGCCAAGAGGCAGAAAGGCTCAGGACTGCTTGGTGGGGGGGACAGAATGACACCGGTGTTCTTGGCTCAAAGTGACTCTTGACAACATACTGACACCATGTGCTGGCAAAACAGGCCTTAATGTCGGAGGAGGGGGGACTACAGGGAAGCCCACACCCCTGATCCTGACACACAGCTCCCTCACATATTATCTCTCCACAGCCCTGCTTCCCCCATTCCAGTCTGGGCTACTCCTGGCATTTGCTCAGACCACTTGCTTCCATTCTGTCCTCACAGGTGGCCTCTCTCTGGCATCTGCCTGGATGCTCCTGTCCTTCCTTCTGCTTCTCTAACCTTGACTCTTCCCATAATGCCCAAGTTCCTCCCTCCTCCCCTGTGAAATCTCTAAACATTCCATAAGGGTTAGAAGCCTCTCACACTACCGACTCAGGTCTGCAAAAATGGCCCTTTCCCCAATTTTCTTTAAATCAAATGAAATCAGACTGTAAGCCCCGTTCTGTCCAGAATGATAGTAATTCAATCTCAGAGATTGTTAGGGCGTTCTCTACTTCCTGGGAGTTACCAGCCCCCCTGTAGCTGGAAAATGGAGGAAGTGTCTCTGGTTTTCAGTCCATTGTGCTTACGGAGATCTCTTTCTCTCCAAGCCTGTGTCCTCCTCAAAGGTGGCAGACACTGTCATTCTCAGGCTTTGCAGGACCTGCCCAGTTGCCCAGGTCAGACCTTTTTGGAAGACCACATAGCTGTTGTCTTATGGGGTCTTGTGCTACCAGGGAGTGGGGCCTGGGTCTCTGCCTTCCCAGCACCTGCGAGTATCCTCCTGCGAGTCCCCATCTTCTCATCCGTCTCTCCTCTCTCTAGCTCCCTCAAAACAACTCACTTCCCTCTGGGCCCCCAGAGCTTTGGCATAACCTCTTCGGTGAATTTAAGCTTTTGCGGAAGGCAGGAAGAGGGGGCCCTTCTGAATCTTCTGCTTCCAAACTGCTTCACAAACCTTCTAGAGCCAAGTGGGCACCGCGGGCTTGGCTTCCTTCTTAAGAGGTAGGATTTGTGCAACAGGGAGGAGAATACACAGAGAATGAAATTCAAATTCTAATTATTATGTCAATAAATTATCTGAATCACAGTCCCATCCATCCCTTGAATTCTGGATTTAGATGAGTTACCTGCCTAGACAAACTCTCCGTGCCCTAGTTTCATTATCTATAAAATGGTAATAATATTAATAATTACTTCCTAGGTTGTTACAAGAATTAAATTACTTAATACCTGCAAGTTACATAGAGTAATACCTGGATCATAGCTAAGCTCTTAAAAAAACTGTGAGCTCCTTCATTAGTTATTATCCATTTGACCATTAACATGCCATAGAGGACTGTTAATGATTTTATTGTGAGTATGGCGGTAAGCATGCACACATGATTAAAACCTCTTGTGCATTTCAGTGCTCAATACATTGTGGGTGATTCTGACTTGACAGAAGAGCAAGATTTGTCCCACGAATCCCAGAGGAGAGTCTGCGCCCTGAATAACTATTCCGACTATTGCTCACCATATGTCCACAACCAAAATATAGTTTTGGAGGGCAGGAAATGAGCACACATGTGCACATCTGCAGAGAGTCGCCTGCTGAAATCAACACGTAAGACATATTTACCACCGAGGCAAATGCCTTCATGTGTTTGTAAGTGGCTATTTCTGAACACCCAAAAGGGAAGAAGAGAGGAGCCAAATTCAAATGGCATCATGTGTTTGTTATTTTGGAGCAAGGTTATGTGGAAGGAGAGCTTCCCTTCTGCCTGGAACACTTTAAGGGGGAGAAATGAAGTATTTAAAGGTATTTTAATGATCATGAAAGGCACTGGCTTAATAGGGCAGGAAACTACGGTTCTCTTTTTAATCCCAGAAGGAAAATAACAAGGCTGTAGCGTAGCCTTCCCTGAAGAGTCATAAACTGGACTGCAAAGAGGCAGCCCCTTGAGACCCTCTCTGGGTCTCTGTGGCCCCTTAACTGTGGGTCTGTCTGCTTAGGTTTCCAGTGTGCTTATTAATTAATGATCATAGCATTGTGCTTAGGTAGCAGAAACCTGAACAGGGTTCTGGGAGAAGCCATTGACTTCTGGCATACAGGGTTAGGGACCTTCCTGAACAACTCAGCCTATTTAGTCCCACATTTCCTGCTTCCCAGCTCTCTATGGCCAGGTCCCCCACTTACCTGTTCAACTGTGTCTTCTCTTCTTTCCCTGCTCAAACATGGAAGTCCCCCATGCTAGTCCCTGCTTCCCCACCAACAGCATCACGTGATTCTTGTTATTTTCAGTGATTATGTTTTATAAAGTCACAACGAATGCTGAATTCGTGAATACTGAACCACTGCTCCTAGGGGAAATACAGGGTTAGGTTCCTGCAAGCCTCTGGTCATAACATTTCATCAACTAATGAATACAGAATCTTATGATGTGTGTTTCTGTTCAAAGACACCTTAAAAGCAGCCAGCTGGACACTCTGGGGTTATCAGTGACTCAGGGCTTCATGGAGGAGAGCCCTCAGCCCCCAGGCACTCTCTCCTCCACTTTCACCTTCTCTGTTCCAGCACGTGGACCTGAAGTGCAACAACCCCGGATGCTTTCCTGCCTGGAACCTCAGGTGTTACAGATTTTACTTCCTCTGAGTACGTTTCCTCACACCCTATATCTGTGTCACAGACCGTTTGATAATCAGACCCTTGAACTTGGTCTTTGCCTTTGCTGGAAGCATCCACTGCCACTTTCCCTTATGTCCTGAAGCCTACTACAGCAAACCCTGCCCATAATATTGCCCCAAGCACCTTCTGCTGACATCTCTCACTTTGGGATGGAATTATTTTTTGAAAGTGCTAAGAGTATATTTTTCATTTCTTGATTTCCTTTCATCTCCAGAATCATTTGACTCTCTTCATTAAACAAAAACATGCATTGTAACTGTGGTGGGGCCCTCAAGCCAACATGTTAAGGACACGTGTTACAGACATCATGTGGAGGTCATCAGCAGGCAGTGAGCCTGGCTAGCATCAGCCTTCCTTCCTGACAGCACCCCCAATGGCCATTCTACGGAAGGGATTATGAGAGGGAGGAAGAGAGTCCAAATAGTACAATTCCACATGAGATGACCTAATTGTGGAAGGCTAAAGCAGGTTTATATAGAAGACTGGGCATCTCAAAGAAACCAGGACTTGAATATAATCAGGAGAATGTTTGGCAGATGATCAGAAGGCTATAAATAGGACTGTGTTTTAACAGCCATCACCTTTTGTGACAGCATTTGTCTCCAGATTCTTAAAAATTACCATACCACAGTCACTGGTGGCTTCTCTAGGAGAAATCACAGTGTATTTCCAAGTGAGTTCCTCCACTCTGATTTCTTGAGTTTAATTTCATTTGTATTTTAGTTGTTTTATCTCCAGCTGGCTTTTTCTCTGTTTCCATTCATCTTCTTATAGTACCTCCCCTTTCCATTCCACTATATCCTCCTCCTCTGTTCCTCATGCACACAGGGACATAAACATGTTTTGGATTAGAACCCAAGCTAATTATCCTCCAAATGTATGACAAATCAGTTGTCCACTAATGACCTTGGGTAGTGCCACATTTGGGAATGCTCATGGGCCTGTTCTTCAGCTTGAGAGGAAATACTGGGAAAGTTTTGTTGTAGCTCAGGTAGAAGCACTCCATGTAAGAATGGCACCATCTTTGTGGGGAAGTCTGAAGAATGTCCTTGTCATTACCCCCAGAGGGTGAATTTGGAGGGTAAAACTTCTGTCCATCATTGGACAGAGAGAGAATTGGAAGTGCAAGAATATCCAATGACTTTCAGACTCATACAGAGAAGCAGAATAAGGGCTAGGATCCAGGACTCTTGTCTCAAAACTAGGCCTGACCAAACACAGCTTAGCCTGCATGTGTCTCTGTGCCATTGACCAGCTTCCTACCTGGATGGAGCTTCCTTTTCTCTTTGCCAATCCCAGATTAACTAACCTGCTCTGCCCAGAGACCCTCACATGTTCCCTCTTTACGTGGCTCATAGGCCCCCCTCACTCCATGACCAGGAATGTCCCTTTTCCCAGTGCCAAGGTACCCAGAGAGATTCAGAAATCAAATTATGGTTTAGTAAACTGAGTCTTAGCATGTGCAGTGCGTTGTGGGAAGTTGGCTTATGGAAGAGTTAATGCAGTTGGATTAGAGAACACGTATCTTTGTAAGGTGTATTACCGTAAATACAGTTTCATGCTGCAGGAAACCTTTTCTCTGACAGAGTGCTTGCCTCATCTCCTATCTGCACCACCCCCTACCCCAGTTCCGTCCCCAGCCTCTGTTTTCTTAATTGTACATTGAAGGATCAGCATGCCTGGGATACATCCATCTGCCCTTATGTCTCTCTTTGTCTCATCTTCTCATAGGCAATGAGGTCTCCTTCCTGCAGGGGTGGTAGAAAGGGAAGGAAGGACACAAACTGATTTATCTTGGCCTGTCAGTTGTTTTGAGAACATCAGCAGTGGAGGGCGTCTGCTCCTCCTCAGTCATGGCAGGCTCTGAGGCAGAGCCCCGCCTTCCATTAAAAGTATGCACAACGCCCCTTGACTATGACCATGATGCTCATTCATTGTCTGCTTTCCAACACAGCACTAGCAGGGGGTCTGGAGCCTCTACTTCCAGGCAGCCTCCTGTCAGAGCTGAGCAGAGAGGCAGCCGAAGGCAAATCCTTCTCTTCTGGGAGGGTACTTGATGGTATTGGTGCCATGGCTAGAGAGTTTCATTTTGGGTATAAATGAGAAGCAAGCATTGCAAGTGACAGTTATAGCAAATCAGAGTACAGTGGATGGTTCCAACCTTTATTCACATTATGTGTCATAATAAACGTCTTTTTAAGAAAGATGGCATGTGCAGAGTCAGACAGAATAGCCCAGGCTGCAGCTTTGCAAAGGAGTAGGAGGAATCACCACTGTAAAAGCAGAGTGTGGCCACAGGATGAGATCACACCTCCAGCTGGAGCCCTACAGTCTCCTCCCTCTGTCCTCTAGGAAACATGACACATAGCATGGCACTGCATCCATTATTTATAATGTCAGAGTTAGGGAGGGTTGAGTTTCATACTGATTGCACCTTTGGAACAGAGATGGATCGGGAAGATGTTGCTGAGCTTTGATGTGGTGGTTAGCACCTCTGGGGTGAGGAGCTCAAGGTTTATACAGGTTATGAACTGAAGTCTCCTCGTGGCCAGCAGGAAATCTGGTCACATGCCATCTTTAGTTTTGAGGAAGGTGAACACGGGAGGTTCCATGACATATCTCACGTTCTCAGCTAAGTGACCAGCAAAACCTGATTTCTGAGTATTGGTCCATTCAGAAGAGACAGCTATGCTTCCCATGTGTAGAGGATGTACTCTATACCAACACATACCTGCTCAGCATCCCCAAAGATTGTCTTCTGATTCCACTTAATGCAGAGTATTTATGGCCAAATAAACCTGTATTTGTCTTCTGTGTTTGCTGAACTCAGAAGAATTTGGTTAGAGAGATCTCTCAACATCAGAGACCAATAAATGCTGTAATGTGGCATAGTCATTATGATGTGTATTTAAGCTACATTTCTTCATAGAACTTGCCATTTCTATGGGTTACTTAGTCTAAGAAGTCATCTTCGGGATTCCTAGACAGACAAATAGAGAAGGAAAGATTATTTACGCTGATTCAGAGGAAGCATACCCTTAGAGATGATACTTACCTTACCTTCTCCAGGAGTTAAATAGCAGTGACTACATAATTGACAGTCATCAACCATATCAGAAGGCCCAGAGATGTTAGGTAGCTGGTCCAGAGTTTCATGGTTAACTGGTTTCTGCTCTGGAAGGCAACACCTTGCCTTCAGCATTTGAACTGGTTGGGGGGAGAAGTTCACAGGTTTTCTACCCAAAACATGGGCCATAGAAGAAAGAACATCCCAATAGCTTACCAGGGAACATCCACTGTTGAACTTGAATTCTGAGTTAAAATTGAGCACACTATTCTCTGCTCTACTGTGTCAGTTTCAGCCTTAGTGGAGTGACTAGTGAGCATGGAGGTGGAGTATCTTGAAAAGGCAAGGCTGATCACTAGGGGTGTGTAAACTTTACAATAAGTGGTCCGGATAGCATGGTCCATGTCATCTCTCTTGAAGCTGCTCTTCTCTGCTGTTGTCAGAAGAAAACAGTGGGCTGAATTTGATCCATGGGCCTCAGTTTTCTGACTCTTGATTTAAAACTATCAAGTTATGATAATGCTCTGATTTCCTTTCAAAATCAGCAGCCTTCTGCCATTGAATGGAGAGACCAGGGTTTTTCCAGGTGAATTTAAAGGGATGATAAAGAAGGTGGGACTGTTAAAGAGTACCACTATAAAGCTTTGTAAACCACTGCTATTGCTTTGTACAAAATTATTCTCTCCTCTCCCTGTATTAATTGAACATACCTGCACAAGTAGACACTGATATCGATCCCTTACAAAAGCCATGAGGGCAAACACAAATGCACACACAGATACAGAAAGACTTGTGCAACACCAGCTGCATGTTCTCAAGCACATCTGGGCACACATGAGCACATGCACATGAAAACGCTCAGGAATTCATCTGATTCGATTCCCACACTGGGTATTTTATCTGACTCTTTAAAATCACAGCTATGCTTAGAAAGTCCTCAGCTACCCAAACTTTTTCAGTGATCCTCTTTGTCACCTGTTTCTTGCTGCAAAAACCCTAAATGATGACACTAGTAGTAGCATCATTCTGTATAAAAAGGTAAAAGTTCCTTTCCATTTCCGCCCTGTGTTTTTCTCTCTCTCTCTCCCCCCGTCTCTCCCTCACTCCCTCTCTCTTTCTCTCTTGCCTGCAGGCCATCTTGAGTTATGGCCAAGAAGCAGCAGCTTTTCCACCTCACCCTCTGTACACAGGGCTGAGGTCCTGGCATCGAGAACCTTCTTTCTGTGGGCTCAGCGCTGTAGAGGAAATTGATTTTCGGGCTCCGGCACAAGGTTTTCTACTTGTGTGGGCTGTCTACACTGAGTCCCTGTTCAGAGGGAAGGACTGGGGCAAGCTGCAGAGTCCAAGATGCTCGTTCTGTTTCCAAACACATTTCACAGTTTACTTAGGATGAGGAGCACAAGTAGCCATCAAAGCCTATCTGGTTTCTCTTCTGGGTTCTGCAGGTGAGGAGGAAGCACAGTGGACAGGATTAAGTGGTCTTGATTCCAGAATTCATTTAAGGATTTGCATCCAGTCTCCTGGCCATACCAGGAGTGCAGAATTTAAAAGTCTGCAAAGATGTGGTTGGGCATGGTGATATCCTTGAAGGTTGGAGTGCCCTGGGATTGAGGCTGGGCTGGGGTGGGATGGAGACATTGTAGTTTCCTGGCAGAACTCTCCCTGTCCCTTTGTTGAGTGGGAGAGTAAGAAGAGCTGTCTTGACCCAGGTGGACATATCAGCAGAGTCACATGTGATTCCCAGGTGACTCTTGGGGATGCTGACAGGGGAGTGGCATGAACCAGCAAGGTTCTGTGTTGATTGCACAGTTTTGTAAGCACAGAGGGGAGAGGTTTGAGATTCACCGATGGGCACTAAAAGCTACTGTCCATCCTGGGTGGAGGATGGGGCTCAGTGAAACAGAGCGGTTCTCTCCTCCATGGCTCTCATCCTTATAAGATAGTCTATAACCTTTAATATCCACTTCTTCCCTCAACATAAAAAATGTTTTAAAAGTACCTGCTGTTGAAGAAAGCTCCCAACTTTAGTTACATTGCTATTCATTTAATGCATTACCCTCAAGCCAGGTTTGCTAAACTGGGCCAGAGTTTACTAAGTCTCTGAATATCCTGAGACAGCATGCAAAATTATAAGCAAATTTTTCTCTGTGTGTATATGAAATGGTGCGAGTGTGTGTGGTGGCTCTTCAGCCTTTACCAAATTCTCAGGAAGTCTGTGATGTCTGCAAGGTTAAAAACTCCTTTCTGAAGCCAAAGGAATCTTGCCCCAGTGGTTGAATTTCAGGTGCTATGGCGGGTGGCTATAGAAAGTGCTTATCACTTGCCCTGCATGAACAGTGTTCCCCTCTGGCCTACAGGTAAGACAGGAATGGGTGATAGGACATCCAGGTCACCAAGGGATATGATGCTTTGTAGCATGGAAGGGGCTGATACAGCTCTCTCGGTCCTTTGTCTGTGATGGCGGAGCTAAAAGTAAATACACATTCCAGCTGGGTGTGGAATATCTTCAACTGTTTTGCAAGGTCTAGAAACAATGACAGCTTTAGCTTTAAGAACCTCGCACGTATTGATTTATATGATCCTCATAACCACCTTAAGAAGTAACTTGTGAGTTAATTCCACTTTACAGCTGCAGGAACCGAGGCCTAGGGAGATAGTTGAGTTGCTCAAGTTCACTCCACTGAGGAAAAAAGTTCCCTTTCACATGGCTGGACAAGCTATTGGGATGGAAAGTGTTTTTTTTCACAGGTCCTGGGTAGACTCTCCCAGGGAGGCCAGCTGCATCCTTTGTCTCTGTGGGGCCAGGCTGGGCACCCGTTCCCACATACCTAGCAGCACAGTCTCACTCGGGAACGTGCCTTTCAAGAGCACACAGCTCCTCTTTTTCCTGACCTTCCCACCCATGGCTGTATCCCCAGTGGCATGGCCTACCAGATCCCTGGCCCAAATAATATAGCAAGAACATACTTTGTGCTGCCTGCCAGAGTCCCTGCTTGGACCAGCTGATTCTGGTTTGGAATGCCAGGCAGAAGCTGGGACCTGGCTCACCCTGCCTACTGCTTCTGCTCAGGCTTAGCCAGAGGCAGGGTGGCTTTTTCTCCCCTTCATATGGCCAGAGCAGAAGAGGACATCTTTTTGATAACTCTATTTGGTATTAGATTTTTTTCTTCTTTCAGAACTCACAAGGAGACATTAATAAGTGGAACTTTGGGAGAAGACAAGGGGCTATGTATCTCAGGGGTGGCATGGGTGTATCGGGAAGGGCAGACTGTGATGTTGGCAACTTGCTTTACCTCTGCAAGGCTCAATTTTCATCTCTTTAAAAGGAAGAGTAATAATAATAATAGGTGCTCTATGGATTGTTGGGGAGATTCAGTGAGACCATGCAGATGAAAAATTATTGGCATATGCATGCTTAGCACAGTTCCTGAGATGTTGCCAGCACTTAGTCCAGGATTGCTATTAATGACTGAGGGGCAGAGAGTGAGAGGTCATTGTAGGCTGGAGAGGTGAGGGTGGGATTAGTAGGTTTTGATATTAATAGAAGTAGAGGAAAGGATGACGGAATGGGAAGAAGCCTGAGGCAAAGGCACAGAGGTGGTGTGGGAGGCGGTGTGGGAGGTGGTGTGGAGGGGCTGGAGGTTGCTGCAGTGACTGGGTTCATTAGAGCAGCAGGGCCAGGTGAGGTGGGAAGAACAGATGGAGGATGTTTTATTGGTGATGCAGTTTGAGTCTTTATTAGGTAAATAATTGGGAATAATTCCAAAAGTTTTTGAACAGAATGGAAATGTGGTAAAATGTTATTCAAATGGTATTTGAGGGGTGCCTGGGTGACTCAGGCTTTTGAGTGTCCGACTCTTGATTTCAGCCCAGGTCATGATCCCAGGGTCATGGGATCAAGCCCTGCATCAGGCTCTGCACTAAGTGTGGAGCCTACTTGGGCTTCTCTCTCTCGCTCTCCCTCTCTCCCTCTCCCCCACTTGTGCTATCTCTAACAAATTTTAAAAAATAAGTAAAAAAAAAAAAAGTATTTGAGAAAGATGAACCAGACAGGAATGTACAGAAAAAACACGTGGCAGAGACTGTCATGAAGTCACCAAAGTCAGTTTGCTTTTCCTCCTGCGTATATAATTTCATTTCCCAGTTTCTTTTATGGCAAGGTGAGGCCATGTGACTGAATCCTTCCCAGTTAAATGTCAATGGAAGAGATGTGCACTGCTTCCAGGTTTGGCCCATTAATTGGAATCCTACACCTTCCCTTCCTCATCTGGTAGTCAGATGCAGAATATCTGACGGAAAACCTGGAAGTTCTGGGGGATAGCAAGGCCACAAGTGCAAGAAGCCTGGGTCACTGAATGTGTGGATCCAAGCCCCGCCCCCTCCCCCACGTCCATTGCTCATTGGACGTTATGCCAGTAAGAAATAAGCATCTTCTGTGTTAAGTTATTGAGGGTTTGGGATTGTTCATCACAGCTGGTAACCTAACGTAGTACAGGTTGGAATGGAGAGAGACCAGAGGGAGAGTCAGGAAGTTTGTGATTCAGAAATGAAACAGAAAGCTTTGACTAATTCGGTAGAGGTTGAAGTGAGAATAAGCAAAAGATATTGTATCCCCTTGGGCAGATTCAGATGACTAACTGATTAATTAGGTGGTGTGTGTGTGTGTGTGTGTGTGTGTGTGTGTGTGTGTATGTGTTGAAGGAGAGGAATACGTAAAAAAATGCCTGTGATTTTCTAGTCCAGTGACTAAGAAAATGGTAATACCATTGACATAAATGAAGATATCAGAAGATGAGATAGGTCTGGGAAAAGTGGTGATGAGAGTTATTTAGTTGGTGGTGGATTTGAGGTGATGGTAGAAAAGGAAATCTCTAGACAAGGGTTTGTTAACCTTGGCACGATTAATATTTGGAGCCCAGTAGTTCTTTGTTGTGAAGGGCTGTCCTGTGCTGTGGAGAATGTTTAGCAGCGGCCTTCTTCCCTACCCGGTAGATGCTCCCCTCCATCCCCTGCCAGTTATGACAACCCATAATGTCACCATGTTATAATGTCTTAGAAATCGCCACACACCAAGGGAGGTGATACAAAATCACCCCCAGGTGAGAACCACTGGTTCAGAGGGAATTAGAGATGTGGGTGAGTTTGAACAGCCTGGGTTCTGTGAAGGACCATATGTATTCAGGGCACTTTGAGTTCTGCAAGGTTCAGGTTTCTGCCAGTTTATCAGAAGTTAGCGGCTCAGTTCAGGCTCCATTGGAAGGTGTCTATAGGAGCTCAGGCCCCAATTTGATGAACGCTCCTATGCTGTGCATTCTGGGCTTTGGAGAAGATGAAGGGTACGGAGATCTGGGGGACACATGACTGGGTTCAGGGACGCAGGAGAGCCATGGTAGGGACCAAACATAGCTTCCCTTCCAACATCCCAAGGCAGGGACAGTGTGGCCTCTCTCCAACCCAAGAGGGGCCCAGGCTCTCAGAGTCGCATGTGGTTACTTCAACCTATTACCAGCTGAGCCTGTAACAAAGCTTTCCAAATGGCATGAGCAAATCTCTTGGACAGCAACTGGCAGCATGATTTGGGAGGATTCCCTTTTCATTTCCTATGTTTTATGATTTTTTCCTTCTACTTTTCAAAGAGCATTTTTATAAGCTAGTATTCTATATTGCTCTGCCTGTACTCTGAAGAAAGATAAATATTTTCAATGTGTTGTCTGAGGCATAAGTTCCCATTGAGAAAATGTATCCCTTATGGACGTAGCCGTTTTGACCTCATTAGCTGGGTAGATCAGAGGGAATTTGACAAACAGGCCCCTGTATGCCCAGGAAGCCTCTGCTAGTTTCCAAGGGGAGCTGGGGGGTTGGTACCACTGGGGGTGCACCTTTGGGTTTCCCAGAGGGCCGCAGAGGGAAGCAAGGGGAGCCTCGTGAATAGGTTCATCAATGAAAGAGGCCCGTGAGAGTGACCCTGCTCCTGGTTCCCAACTCCAGGGTCCCACTTAGCGGGAGTGGTGAGGAGAGACTGGAGAGCTGGCTCAGAATTCTACAGAGGCTCCGGGACCACCCCAGGGAAGCTCACACAGAATGCAAAACCTCCGACAGGTAACTACGGCTGCTTTCTTCCTGAAGGGCATTCCGAAGGTTTCACCAGATGGAGTGTGACCAGCTCCTCATAGTTTGACTGAAACATTCCCAGTTTTATCACTGCAAGTCCTGCATCTTGGGAAACTCCCCTGTCCTGGCTCACCAGGGATGGTTGGTCACCCTAGCAGCTATTTGTGCCCTGAGGAAGGAGGGCAAAGCCTACAGCTTCCAGTGTCTTTCACAGTACCCCACATGTCAGACATTCCGCCCTTTGGGTCTTTTGGCAGCCCTGCATTGTATTTTGGTTCTAGAATCCCAGTTTCAGACTTGCTAATCGGGTGACTTCAGATACATCACAGAACCTTTCTGTACCTCAATGTTCTCATCTGTGATTTTGGGTAATTCTACCTACCTCCACAGTTGCTGTATGGAACCAGTTAGATTAGTGTATGTAAAATGCTTGGCACATAAAAGCTGTCCCAATGTAGATAATGAGCAATTGTTATTACTACTATAATTAATATCTAGCTCCCAGGATCCTGTATTAATAGGTGGTAGCTCCAGAGAAGGGTGATCTTGTAAGCCACCATCAGCTAACAAGCCAGGTCAGTTTCAATCCTCATCTTTCCTGAATTACCAGCAGCTTTTGCACAGGTGATAATGCTGTCCTGATGGTGTCCTGAAATGCTTTTTCTGCTTGAACTGCAAGTCTACTTCGTTTCTTCTTTTTTCTGTCTCCTTTAATAGATCCTCCTCAAATTCCCAACTTCTACATGTTGGGGGGCCCCCAGGTTTTAGTCCTTGGAATTTCTTGTTTCTGTCCATCTTCATTTTTGAACTGATCTCAACCTGTCTCATGGCTTTAGATACCATCTTGACACCGAAGCTTCTGAATGTACACCTCAATCCACAACCTTTCCCTTATGCATAGTGTCATACACTCAATTTATTCTCACCAGCAGGTAGAAAAGCCCCCTTTGTTTCACATCTTTGGCAAAGCTTATATTGTCATCTGTGTGTTTTTCTGTCTCTGATGAAAGTGGAATAGTGCTGCATTATTTACTCCTGGTCCATCGTTGGTCACCTAACCCTACTTCTGGTCCTTGAAGGCATTCTCACTCTCCAGCCTCCTTGCTATGACACTACATTATGGATTGATGCGTTCAAGACTCTAAGATCCTTGGAGGCAACTTTGCAGTACTTCCTTGAAACGCAAAGGATGGAGGGAAAAATAAACCAGCTTCCTATGGATGGAAAGCTAGGACTGGAACCTTTATGTAGACTACAGTTCTGTCCAGGGACATTACCTGTCTGGAATTATTTATCTTTTTTTTCCTTTTATTTATTTTCTTTATCTTTTGAAAATTAAGGCGTGATGATACAATCATGTAACCGGCTTTCCAATTAATACACAAGGATTTTATCTAAATCATGAGACACTGCTCAAAATTTTATCATCATCATCATCACCATTGTCATCTTGCAAATTCTTTTGCAAATGTCTTTCTGAATTTCTTATTTATGGAACAAGGTGGGGATGTAAATAAAAAATGCCTCTATCTGTGTGACATATTCTTTTGAATAACAGAAATAGCAAATATTGTTTCTTTCAAGGTGGTTATGATATTTGGAAACAACTAAAAGTTGACACATAATTATTACTTTAATTGGCTGTGTGACCTGGGACAAATTACTTAACCTCTCTGAACCATTTTTTACTGATTTGTAAAATAAAGGGTCATGTTTTCTAATCATGAAGGGTCTTTCTGTTATGTTCTATGGTCTAAAGGACTATTTAGTTGTCTGACAGTTGTCTGTTATTATTTGGTTATTTCTTTCGTGGATATGCATGTATATGAGGTGTGTGTACAATGTATATGGGTGAATATGTGTGTACAGGGGCTGGAGATTACAGGCTTACACAAAGATTGATGGTGACTTTGAGATAACATTTTATCCCGTCTCTGTCTTTAGACCAAACCATATCCAAAATTACCTAAGCCAAGGGGCTAATCTACTTTGAAATTCACAACTCTTAGAGTTTTTTGTCTTTATTTTTGTTTTTAAGAAATTCTTTTTCTTTTTTAATTTAAAAAAGTTTTTAATGTTTATTCTTGAGAGAGAGAGAGAGAGATAACGTGAGTGGGGGAGGGGCAGAGAGAGAGGGAGACACAGAATCTAAAGCAGGTTCCAGGTTCTAAGCTTCCAGCACACAGCCCGACACGGGGCTCAAACTCACTAGCTGTGAGATCATGACCTGAGCCGAAGTTGGACGCTTAACCAACTGAGCCACCTAGGCATCCCTTTTTTCTTTTCTTTTTTTTTTTTTTTTAATTTAATGTTTATTTATTTTTGAGAGAGAGAGAGAGAGAGAGAGAGAGAGAGAGAGATACTAGGTGCAAGCGGGGGAGAGGCAGAGGGAGAAGGAGACACAGAATCTGAAGCAGGCTCCAGGCTCTGAGCTGTCAGCACAGAGCCTGATGTGGAGCTTGAACTTATGAACTGGGTAGATCATGACCTGAGCTGAAATCAGATGCTTAACCAACTGAGCCACCCAGGCATCCCAAGAAATTCTTTTTTCAAGATTAAACTAAATCTTTCATGTAGTCATCTAGTCATGGCCACCCTTGTTCTCCCTGGAGGTAGGGAGGCATACCCCATGTGAGATATTAATCCTGAAAATGAGAATTTGTATCCAAAGGATACCTCCTTAAGAAGAGGACAACATGAAGGAATGATAGACATCTGGAAGGAATGATAGACATATGAGCATGTCCAAAACTTCCCCTTGCAAAGGAGAAAAGGCCATCTGTCCATCCATCCCCCCATCCATCTTTCTATCATCTGTCTGTGTATGCATCTCTCTTAGCCTAACCTACTTAGGTAGTGTTCTCTTCTGGTGTGTCTGTCCCATTGTCAGGTTAGTGGTTTCTGTCTTCAGAGGCAAAGAGATGTCAGAGGCAGTCATCCGTGCTAATACCAGACATTCCACCAAACAAAAACTCACACAGAAGTGTGAATTTGAGGGCCATTTAACACTGTAAATTTCCCCCTTGTATAACAATTATGGAAACACGCCTGCTAATTGACAATGTCGTGCGGCACTGTGTGAATGTGAACAGTGTTCATTCGTCCTCATAATTCCTCTCTTTGTGGCTGGTCGTAAGCCTGTCCAGAGGATGTCGTGCCCAGCCCACTTATGCAGGAAGCTTTCTCCTAGCTGAATATTGTCTAATATTCCACACATGTGTACTCGTACTGTTGGGACCAATATCTGGCTCGTTGTACTAACAACTGCAGTTTTAGTCTAAAAATGCGTGCTCCCTTATCTTTTGGTTTGGGGGTGTGTTGTTTTATTTTAATTTTCCCATTTAGTTATTCCTCCCCTCTGGTGGTTAAGGAATATTACTGTACTCAAAAGAAGAGCCCGTGGCCTCAAACTATTTGGTCCCTGGCAATAGTGGGACTAGACTACCACTTTTTTTTTTTTTTAATGTTTGTTTATTTATTTATTTATTTATTTATTTAGAGAGTGTACAAGCAGGGGAAGGTCAAAGAGAGAGGGAGAGAGAGAATCCCAACCAGGCTCCACCCTGTCAGTGCAGAGCCCAATGCAAGGCTCAGTCTCATGAACTGTGAGATTATGACCTGAGCCAAAATCAAGAGTTGGACGCTCAACCGACTGAACCATCCAGGTGCCCCTCTAGACTACATTGTACTGCTTGTATAAAAATCACTTACTGGAGTCTGGAGTGGTATCTTCAAAGACAGATTTAAACACAAACAAGACCAAAATACTAATCCTTATACTGACCGGGACACTAACCCCTCCTAAAAAAACTATGCTATCTCTCTGGAGAATCCAAAGAGAAATAAGGCTAAAGGCTGGTCACTGCGGGCTGACCACCTGGGTATAAATCTTGGCTCTGCCCTGATAGCCAGATATGTGTCCTTGAGGAATGTACTAAAGTCACTTTGGGTATTGCTTTTCTCATCTGTAAAATGGGGATATGGTTAGAGCTGTTGCGAGGACTCAATGAGATAATCCTTGCAGAACACTTTGCAAGGTGTCTGGCATACAGGGAGCGCTTGTAAGAAATATTAAGTTGTCTTGGCAGGAGTCTGGAAAGTGAAAGGCACACTGGGTCAGCCAGGTAGCCCTGAAATCCCAGTTTAAAACAAATAGCAGACATGTTATCTCATTTGACCCTAATTCACATCGACCCTGAAGTTGGACCCCAAGTCTGTGACACAGACTCATTGCTGGGATGGTCCCACCGGAGCCCTTTCTATCCAAGAGCACCCACTCTGCCAGCATAGTGGCTATCAACACGCCATTCATATTTTAATCTAGGCATTGGGTATTGCATCTTATTTCCCTTCAAGTTATTAGGGTACACAAGGTGGGCACAAAGATTACCTGGGTGAATGTGGGTGTGCACAGGGCTTTGAGCTTGAGCTTGTTCTCATGCTGGCAGGAAGAAAAGTAGCAAAGATACAGGTTGGCCACTGGAATCCAGATTCTCTTTTTAGATTCTCCCTGTTTGCTCAGGATTACTCCCGAGGCCATGTGACCTGATGAAGCAAATAGGATTTTTATTTATTTTTTTTATGACTCCTGTCCTACACAAGAGAAAAATAAAGGAGGGCTCAGAAAGTGAGGGAGAAGAAAGGGAGAAGAAACTTTGTAAGTGCTAATGGTGTTTCAAACTTATCTTAGTTGCTATTAAATTAAAATTGCAACTGGATGTGAATTGACACTTTATTCCTCTTAATGTTTTCTGGTACACATAATAAATACTGAATTTAGTAGATTTAGAAATTCTCGATGGCACATCATTAGCAGGCGTGTCCTCACAGCCATGTGCTCACAGGTATGTGTGGGTGTGTTGGCATCTCATTGCATTTGGTGTGGTTTTTTTCCCTGTTTTATTTTGTGCTTTTGTTTATTTGTTTTGTTTGTATAATCTCTCAAATCCAGCCACAGCCTGTTCTTTTTAACATCAATCTTGTTTCCCCAATTCTCTCTCTTTCTCTCTCTCTCTCTCTCTTTTTTTTTTTTTTTTTTTTTGCACAATGAAGTCTCAGGGGCTATGGAGGGAGGGGTATGGCAGAAAAAAAACTATTACATTATAACGTTTTATGGATTGTCAAGGCTCTAATGACATTAGCCACCTAACTGCAAGGTAAAAACCTTTGTGATGTCACATAACAGGTTGCCACGAGTTTGACAAACCTTTGTGAAGGAAACCAGAGAAAGGAGCTGAAATGCCCACAACACATCCCCCACCCCCCCACCCCCACCCCCCGAGATTCTGTCGCCACCCATGGACATTCCCTTCTTGCTTATCAGTACCTGAAGGGCACATTTAGTATAAAATATATATAAAGTCTTCCCAAATCAGAAAGGTCTCCAAGTCTCCAATTTAATTGGAATGGAAAATGCTAACTAATTGGCATCAAAATTTGATTTGTGGGAGAAACCTCCTTTTCGTTGGAAACACAACAGTGTGTCTGGGAACACAAGCCCAGTCCTTCAAAAATCATCCGCGAGCGCCGCCGAGGAATCAATTAAAGTTGATTTGGCATATCTGCTTTTGACAAATATAAAGAAGTCTCTGATTAGGCAGAGAAGCAAAGCAGCTTTCTCTTTCTTGCTCTCTCTTCCTCTCTCTTTCCGGTGCCTCTTCCTCTCTTCTCCTCATTTCCCTTTAAAGGCAGTAGGTGTCAGAAGGGGGTGGGTAGTGATATGCAAAACACGGCCTCCATAACCAAAGTAGCCTGCAAAATTAGGTGTCAGCATGCAAAGCTTATTGATGTATGAATGCGGAAAATGAAAGGCGGCAGTAGACAGCCGGGGCTAAAGGTGAGACAGGCACAGCGAGAGCAGCTGTAGATCCACGTCAAGGTGTTGCTATATGAGCTCGGGTTTTTTCTGGAGGGCCACAGCCTAACAAGGTAAGCCTGGCCATGAAATGATGGAACAATACAATATAGGCACACACAGTGTGAATACCAAATAAATTGACATGGTGTCTGCACCCCGCCCCTCCCCCCACCACGCACAGAACCCCTCCTCCTCCCGCGCTGCCGCCCCCCTTCAAAGTATGCCTGTGTATTCATTAATAAATTCATATTCTTGAGTTTTCAATAAAAGAAGAAAATGCAGTGTAAACTGGAGTTACTTAGTGACACCCAGCTCATTGCTTTTTATTGTTGCTTGCAGCTACGAAGCCTTCACAGTGCACTAGTAGAATTTATTACTGTCTGTCTCTGTAGCAAGTTGGCGAAGTGCGCCTTTTGAAGAAAATTGACCCACACTTCATGAATATGATGAAAAATGCCAATAACACTACAAAGACGAAGCTCTTGACATTACTCTGCAAAGAGCTAAAAGACAGTAATGAAAGTATTGCAATTACAAATCATTACCTCCTCTCCAGCCAATCGCCACCTTCCCTCCTCTTTTTTTTTTTTTTTTTTTTTTTTGACCACTCTCAAGCTCTGCGGCTGCCCCAGGTGCTGTTTTGCACAGCATGATGGGAAATGGAGGGTGGATGAAAGATCCAACTGACTTCTCAAAGAAGGAAGAAGGAAACAAGAGGGAAAGAATGGAAGGGTTCGAGGGAGTGCGATAAAATTGCCCCTCCTGTTTCACCTGGAAAAAGAAGGTATAAATGAAAAGTTCTTAAAGCCAGTGGTCAGAAGGTCATGACTTTATGGTGTGGCCTCTTGCAGCTGAAAAGTGGGATGCAGAACACCCCATCTACTTTACTAGAACTGTTCCCTCTTGGCAGGTTTCTCTTCAGTCTGGCTTTAGGGAGAGCACCTTTAGTCCTTAACCTTTTATTATTTGTTAGAGATCCAACTTAGACATTGGCAAATGAATGATCAAAAACGTATATTAGTGTGTTTTCGGTGTAGGAAGCTGGTCTGTCTTCTTATTCGAAAGGTGGTGCTAAAAAAGTCAAAACAGGGTGAGGGACAGAGAGAGAGAGAGTGCTAACTTTAGACTCTAACTTTAGACCTGGATGTGTCGAAAGGCCCTTGTCCTTACAATTTAGACATCTTTCTGAAATGGGCTTTCTGTTGCATATGCTTTCACTGTTGATTGTTAGAGTTTTGTTTTGTTTTGTTTTTAAATTTTTGGGGCTGTGTGTGGAGGGAGTGTGTGAATACATGCATTTCTTGACTCCTGTATGGCTTACGTAGGAAGATAGCAGAATTGTCTTCTGTTTATCCTTTCGTTCAGGGTATTAAAAATTTTGGAACTTTATACAGAGCATATACAGTCAGAAATAGAAACAGGGCAGAAATTATGAAGAGAAGAAAATAGCAGCTTCAGAGATCTGCCTTGGAAAGAGGAGAACAGAACAAGGACAGATACTGTGACATAATTATTTGACTTTGAGGTGGTCATCTGGCCTCCAGATGCCCTTTCTCAGCTCCTACTGTAAGGTTCATTTTACTCTCAGATGCTGCTAGAAAGTCTACTAATTGGAGATTCGGTTTTGTTTCCAAAATACCCCATTAGAAATGCAAATTCCTCTGGGAATGGTAGACTATAAATCATTTACACATTAGTATGAAATAGCTATATCAGATTTACTTTCCTTCTAAAATCTAGCTAAACTTTTGATTTCCCTTACGGCACAGATTATTTTGCATCACAAAATACTGAAGTAGGAAGAAGGTAGAGACTAAGTCTAGATGAATCTGGGCAATATAGGGTTTAGGATACCCTGAAAGAATTGATTTTGGGGAAGAAGAGCCACAGATGGCAGAAGATATATCTAGGAGAGAAGATAGAAGTGGGCTAAAATAACTTAGCCCATTTCAAAATGTTTGAGGCTAGCCTTTTGACCAGAAAATGGAGAAGAGGCACATTTTCCTGCCTCTTCCTACTTTCTTCTATATTAGATGTTCCGTTGCCTTTTTCCAGGACCCAGAATTTAGGCTAATTGAAATATTGCTGTGAATCAGGTTTTCTGGACTAGCCTGGGAGCCTGGGGATCAACAACGTAACAACAAGAGAAAATCATTGTTTATCTGTCAAAATGCATTGTAGGATTCTAAAACCCAATTTATTAATTGCAACTCATACTCCCAACATAGAATGGGTACCATGAGCTGTGGGGGCTGATTGGTTATAAGTGCCTACTGCCTGCCAGATGCTCATGAGATTGACTTAAACCACCACGGCTATTTAACTCACTCTCCTTACTTTAAGCGAGAAAATGCTTACATACTAACAACACCGAACTTTTAAAGCTTCTAGTTTTCTTTTCAGTAATCTCTTTTACATTTATTAACTCATTCGCTTACCTGATGATCTCATAGCTGAGAATATCCAGGTACAACAATTCCCGCCTGTAGACCAGGTTGTCAGCTAAGGACTGTGGCAGGAATGACATTGCCTGTCATGCACATCTTCATACCTCATCGCCATATCCATGGCATCATTACCGATAGACTAGATGGTCCTCTTTTACTAAGCCTTGGAATCCTTCTCGTGCTATGTTCGAGGGAACTCCTATTTGTTGATCAAAGTTGGCATACCAGAGTAGAACTATTTGTCATTCTCTGGCTTTACAGTTCATTTAATGTCAATATCCCTAGCAAAATTGTCTCCTTAGGAATAGTGGTTGGCCAGTGCATCTCCTAAAGGGGAAATCAAATCTCTGAGTGGTCAAGCTAATAACATAAGGTACTCATCTCTCATTCATTCGTGCTTTCATTCCATATAAATACAGTGAATTCCTGTTATTTGCCTGGAACCGTTTTGGGCCATGTAGGTATATCAATAGAGCTTTCTAAGGTTTGACCATGAAGTAGAACCTAGTGGCTAAGCTTTCTGATACACAGCCAGAAACTAGCCTACCAAAGAGAAGAGACTTCTGGGTGGAAGATAGCATTAGATGGAACCACCTTTCTCTGCAGGACAGCAGTGCAGTGGGAGGAGCCTACAGAAGTAAGTACAAACTTAACTCTGGGGCTCCTGGCTGGAACCTGGATTAGTACTGAGCAGAAGCTTTATTTTACATTTTAAAGTTTCTAGAAAAGGACAAAAATGGCTAGAATGGTAGCAGCCACTAAGCAGTAGAGCTGAGACGCATATGTAAATACGAATATGACATAAACTGCATGTCTACAAGAATCCATGTCGCGAAATTGGCCCAACCATCAGAAGATTTTGCATATGTTCTTCTACTCTCTGTGTGAGTCCAAACATGCCAGATCCTCTCTTTCTTGTAGCAAGAGTGATAGCTGAGGCTGGCAGTGGAAGCTGAATGGGCTCCTTGAGGGAGAGGACTGTGTTTGTATCACCAGGTCTAGCATGGTTGCCAGCACATAAGTGGCACTCAGGATATGCTGGGTGAATCAAATTGTTCAGAAGGTCAAAGGAAATGGATGTTCCTCGAAGGGTTGATTTTCAGGTGTTGGCCATTAGGCATTCTGTGGAAATTTGATAAATGGAATTTAATTTGATATTGATACTAGAGAAGTTGCATGAAAGCACATGGACAGAGTAAATATTACAGACCTAGATACTCAGTAAATGCTAGTATGCTTGTCAATACAGGGTTTTCTCCCCCTTTTTTTCATGCTTTATTGATGTGGTATATGAGTTAGGCTAACACCAAGTTAGGCAGCTGTAACAAATAATTCCCCAAATTTCAGTGGCTGAACACTGGGAGTTTATTTCTTGCTAATAAGAGTTCTATGTGGGCATTCCTGTTGTCAGGAAGTTTTCCTTTGTCTTATGGTTTTGCTAGCCCTTAGGGCCTTGAAAACTCTAGAACCAGTCAGCAGACAGAGGAAGAAAGTATTTCAAAGACATAAACTGAAATGCTTACATTCCATTGGTGACAACCCCTTCAGACCCCAGCCAGTGCAAGGTGGGGGCTGGGAAGTATGGTCGTGGCTGGGCACTGGCTTCCTAGTGAGCACTGCTCTGTGGAAATGGAGCAGGGATTTGGGGTAGGCAGCTAGCCATCTTGCACACACATAGGAAGGTGGTTCTCAAACATCATTCAGTAGCGGCGGCTAAAAATGTGATGTGGCTCAACTGGTCAGACCTTCCCTGCCCACTGCCACAGGAGAAACCTCACCATCAGTCATCCCTCAGCTTATTCTTCTCACAGTTCCTCACTCAAAATACAAAATTGTGAAGAAGAAGGAACACAGTTAGGTGGTTCACATTAAGGAGGGTGATCAGAGAATGCTGACCCCTTGGCTGTATCATGGAAGGAAATGAATACTAAGGGGACCAACTTTAGAATCTGTCCAGGGTCATTCTCCATGCCCAGGCCCCCTGAGGAATGTAAGCCAAAAGGAATCAAGTGTCCTCAGGAAGCTGATGGAACAGTTCATGAGAAGACTGTCCCTCAGGCTTCTGCCTGTTAAGCAGGTGCCACTGATAAAACAATAGGGAACTCTTGGAGGGAAACCCAGGCCAGGCCAGTCTGTCTCAGTGTAGCTCCAGTTAGTGAGTCCTCAGAAGCACCTCTCAAGGTCTGTCTGATCTGGAGGTGGCCATGTTTTCCTGTTTGCCTGCATGATTTGTCCCAGCACCATCTTCCTCCTATTCTGGGCATTTAGGAGACAGGAAAAACCTCTGATGTGAGAAGTGCAGTCAGTGGGCTCTGGTCTGAGAAACTTCTATGATGTGATAGAAACAATCATATTGAAGAAAACAGCCATCAACAAAGATGCCATAAAGTCTGGGACTCATTTAGGCCTGAAGCAGTCATCCCTACCCTTCTTCATACTCTTCTTTTTTGCCAGGTTCATCTGCATTAAAATTATCATTCAAAAGGCATGGAGATAGTATGATTCCAACTTTGGGGTATTTTCATGATTTCATTAGGTTTACATACTTCTTTAACTTGGATTCACTGTAAATATTCTGAGGCCAACGGTCTTTATATGAGTAGGCAATGTGAGTAACCTTCCTTCCTAGGGGTGGGGGCAGCTGTAGAGATCAGATGGGGGCCTGTTTCATTGTGGTACAGACGCCACACTTCTTGGTGGAAATAAACGCCCAGATTATTGAAAGAATGTAGAGATTTGTTGGCAGTTCTGGGTCAAGGTAAGTCAGTAGTTATATATTTTTTTCTATTTGGAATTACACTAGGGAGAGGCTGGCCTCAGGTGCTCAGACAACTGGCTATACCCCCTTGTCACTTGGCCACAGAAATTTGAATGGGTTTGTATACATGGCTTCTAATATTTCAGGCCATTTACTTGCTTTGTAAGTGATGCAGCTTCCCCCTCAAGTTTTGCATTTGCTCTAAACCAGATGGCCATGATGCCTTGGCTAATGCCTTTTAATATCTAAGCCTTGTATATCTAGTGCTTGGTTAATAACAGGGAAAAAGCTCTGGTGACTCACCTTGACCTCTAGAGGGAAAAAACATCCTTTTAATAATCTGGGAGTTTATTTGGATCGAAGGCATACTGCATGTTACACAATCTTCTTGTAGACCCTCACGGGTCACAAAGTGGCACCCTTGTTTTTTATGAAGTCAGCAAAGACGTATAGGGGCCAGGCTCACCGCTTCTCTGAGAGCCTTCACATTCATCTTTAATATGTAACCTCCTAGCAGAGCAGAAATCCTCACTAAGTTTAACCGGATTTTCTCTGACAACTTTTCTAAGTATATTACCTTTGTTGCAATTAAAGGTACGTTTTCCAAATGTCCTTAGGACGGACTGCAGGCCCGTATTTTAGGAGTCAACCCACAATCTCTCATGTCTTTTTACTTTAAAGTTTCTCTCTGCTCCTAAACTGGGAACTACTTGAGGGTAGAGACAAGTACATTGATCCGTGTTCTAAATAGAATGAACAATGCCCGAATACATCAGTCAGATTTGGTGAATAAATGAATGGGTGGAGGCTTATGGTACACCTTCACCAGTAGTTCTCAACCAGGGGTGATTTGCCTCCAGGGGTAGTTGATAATGTCTGGAGATGGTTTCGGTTGTTATAGCTTGGGGGATGTATGTATGTGTGTGTGCCGGGGGGGATACTACTGATATCTGGTGGGTAGAAGTCTGGGTTGCTGCTAACAGTCCTCACAACAAAGAGTCATTTGGCCCAAATGTCAATAATGCCGAGTTTGAGAAACTGCCACATGCATCCCATAATGCCACATGTGTTCAGAATGTCTGGAGGTGGCCATTGGTCTTTGGAAGATCCATTCAGCAAATATTTATAGAACATTTTTCATGTTGAAATTCAACCAAGGTATCCACTCATAAAGCCCGTTGAAATTTTCTTTTCCCTGTCTCATCTCCTTTTTTTTTTTTTTGCCTTCCTCCACCCCATTCCCTTATCCTTACCATCTTCCAATATCGATGGGAAAAATGAAAGTATACAATGGACTGTCTGGAGGTAGGAGCATGGCTCTTTCTAATTACTAATTTAATTATAGCTGTGTCTTTCCTGGACCATTCCTTCCAAAGATAAATCTATTTATGCTGCCCTTACACAACTTGGGAAGCCCTTTAGAGATGGGTATTGAAGGTAAAGAAACACATTGACAGGATGTTTACTCTAATGATGCTCTCAAAAGCATTTGGGAGGTTTAAACATATGCTTCCAGCATCTCTTTCTATCTTCACATTGCTGCTAAATTGTGGAAAGCTGTAAATAGAAATAATGGACTCAGTTTATTTTTAATTAGAAGGCTGCTGCTTATAGCCGAAATCGTGACACTACCAAGCATGTCTTTCTCTCATTTGGAAGGAAAGAATGGAGTGATCCTAGGGTTTTGAACTTGAGCCAGGTTCCCTGAGTGTCTTGGTCTCTGAATCCCTGCAAATCCAGTGCCATTCAGTGGCATGTGGCCATAGGATGATTCTCTGCAGCACTTAATAGCGTCTTTAGATGTAGAAAATAATGCTATATTATTTCTGCAATAATAAACACTTCAGGGAGTTGTTTTATTTTTCCTTTTTCTTCATGTTTAGTTGTTAATATTTATCCATCAATTCAATAAAGCTTCATATTCAGTTTTTTTCTGGGAAGGTCCTATTAATTTTTTTAGGCATGTGCATGGAGTAATGTCATGATGCTATCTCCCAAATATACTTTATTCTGGGAATATAATATTTCTCCATAGACAACATTTCTGAGGCTGTTTCCCTCTTGTGCCTCCCCCCCCCCCCCCCCCCCCCCCCCGCCACCTGTAAGATGACATGGATAGACTGAGCTAGCCTGGTGTTCTGTTGTTTTAGGATCCTCTGGATCCTAAGTCAGGAACCTTCACTGTTGTCTCAATCTTCTGCACTAAAGTGGAGAAAATGCCCATGTAAACACTGCCCAGTTTGGAATTGCCTGGTCATGGGGCAGAGAGCAGTCACACAAAGATCCAGCTCTAGGCCCTAGTGCTTCCCAAAATGCTGTGATTTATGATATACTACCTGCCTTGAAAGAACTATTTCTCTCTTCTTTCCTGATATTTGAATTTTTTTCCCCTACTGGATTAACATTTCCTATTCTGCGATGGGATGCCAACCCTAAAGTATCATGATTCATGGAGAGAAAACTTTACTGTTTGGCATTCATACTATAGTAGAAAGGTCTAAGAAGAGAGTTTGATGGAACTAAGAATTAGCATGTTTAGTGATGCCTAGTTAGGTTTAAAAGGATGTTATGGAGGAAAATGGATTTGAAGAAAAGGAAATATGATAAAGTGGTTTGAAACTGTGCTGTCCACTGTGTTAACGTATGTGACTGTTGAGCCCTTGTAATGGGACTAGTCTGAATTGAGATGCAATGGAAGTATAAAATACACATTAGATTTCTAATGGTATGAAAAAAATGTAAATACCTAATTTATAACATTTTATATTGATTACATGTTGAAATAATTATATTTTAGATGTACTGAGTTAGATAAAATATATTATTAAAACTAATTTTACCTATTTCATTTTACTTTCATTATGTGGCTACCAGAAAACGTAAACTTAGTATGTGACCACAGCTGTGACTTGCATTATATTTCTGTTGGACAGAATGCTTACTGTGAACAGCCTTGCCTTCCAGAGCATGTTTCCGTGGCCTAGAGGTAAAAGTTTAAAATTTGCCGTAATTTAGTTTAACCCAAACTATCCTCTAGTTTCAAGTTCTCAGTCCTAGAGCAGGAATTCAGCCCCATGGGTAACTGAGCCTCCAAGTCAATGGATACCATTATGTCTGTGAAGACTCTAAAATTAAATGCGAAGTTGTGTGTGTGTGTGTGTGTGTGTGTGTGTGTGTGTGTGTGTGAATTCCACTGAGGAGAAGCTTCTTGACTTTCTTCAAACTCTCCAAAGGATCCTTGACCAACACGTGATTTGTACAAGTCCAGTGGACCTCTATTCCTATAGAAGTGAATGGTGGCTGGTATTCTCCCTGAGATTGGGCAATAGGGTGATATTGCCTTGATCCCAAACTGTTTTAAAACTCTGACCCATGGTGAGAACTCTCAGTGTGATTTGGTCACTCTTTTGTTCTTTAGTTCTTGGTAGCTTATTGTTGCCTTCAGAATAAAGATCATATTTCTTAGGATGGCATTGAAGGCCGATTATATGACTACTTTTCGAGTTGCATGTCCATATATGTTCCAACCACGAAAGTCTGCCTAATTTCTCAGAATCTGACCTTCAGTTAAGAACCCTGTGTCTAGGGGTGTCTGGGTGGCTCCATCAATTAAGTGTCTGACTCTTGATTTCAGCTCAGATCATGATCTCAGGGTTGTGAGATCGAGCCCCATGTTGGACTCTGGGCTGAGTGTGGAACCTGTTTAAGATTCTCGCTCTCCCTGTTCTCTCTCTCTCTCCAAACAAACAAACAAACAAACAAACAAATTCATGTGTCTTTGGAGATGCTGTTTCCCCTTCTTAAAATTCCTTCCTCACCAAACTTTCATTCATCTACATTCTACTCAACATTAAACTAAGTTATAAGACAGGATGGGGAGAACGTATTTGTTTATCTCTTATAGGATTAATATGCAAACATGCAAAGACTTCCATAAATCAGTAATAAAAAGAAAGTACAAGAAATATAGGCAAAAGATAATAAGAAATTCAAGAATAAGAAAAGATGCTCCATTAGTAAGAGCCTTTTACTTAAATTTTGATGTTCTAGATACCATTTAAATCTTTTGTGTGGTTAATCATTTCATGTCAATATTCATTACTACTAATACCTCGATAAAGGCAAGTACAAACAATAGCAGATGCCACGGTTGGTGATGGCAGGAGAAATGAGCATTGGCATAAAGAATCATTGGGCCTGTAAATTTTTTTGAAAGCTGGTTTGGTAACTAATCAAAATTCAAATGCACATACCCTGTGACCGAAAATCATGTTTCTAGGAATCTGCCCTGTACAAATACTAGGAGGAATGCATAAAAGTATAGGTACAAGGTTTCTTCATGATAATCTGGATTGGGTAAATCAATTCTGGAATAAGCCTATAATACAGTCATTGAAAAAGAATCAAATTGACCAACATAGACTAATTTGGGAAGAGATGAATAAGTTTAATTAATTCGAAAATATTAACAGTATACTATAGCTAGTTTGATTTTACTTTTTAAAACAAAGTATGCATGTGTGTATGTGGTAGTACCACTGTGTTTATTGAGAATTTCTAAGTACCAGGTACTGTTTATATTCATTTTATTTGTTTAAATTTCAAAACAGACCTAGAATATGTACTTTTACTAACTGTACTTTACATTCTGGAAAAATACTGCGGAGAGAAGCTAAGTGAATAGCCTAAGGTCACACAGCCAGTTGGTGGTTGAGCTGAGACTTGAAACCAGCCAGTTAGATTCCAGAGCTGGTTGTCTTGGCCTCTGTGCATGTGTTGGGAGAGGGGGTAGAATGACATATTTACTTAAGAGTGAATTACAAGTCTCAAAGCATATGCCCTGCACTGTTAATGCTTTGGAAACTGAGATTGGAAAGTGGGAGGGAGGGACTTAAATTGTTTGTTTTAGAGACTTCAGTAGAAGAAGGAATTAAGGTCAAATTGAGGGTAATTTTTTTATTTTATTATTTTTAAAATTATATTTTTAATTTACATCCAAGGTAGTTAACATATAGTGTAATAATGATTTCAATGATTTCAGGAATAGAATTCAGTGATTTCATCACTTACGTGTAACACCCAGTGCTCATCCCAACAAGCGTCCTCCTTAATGCCCCTTGCCCATTTAGCCCTTCCTCCCCTGCAAAACCCCTCCAGCAACTCTCAGTTGGTTCTCTGTATTTAAGAGTCTCTTATGGTTTATCTCCCTCTCTGTTTTTTGTATGATTTTTGCTTCCCTCACCTTATGTTCATCTGTTTTGTATCTTAAATTCCACAGATGAGTGAAGTCATATGATATTTGTCTTTCTCTGACTTATTTTGCTTAGCATAATACACTTTAGTTCCATCCACATTGTTGCAAATGGCAAGATTTCATTCTTTTTGATTGTCAAGTAATATATATATATATATATACACACACACACACACACACACACACACACCCCACATCTTCTTTATCCATTCATCAGTCCATGGACATTTCAGCTCTTTCCATACTTTGGCTGTTGTCCTTAGTGCTGCTATAAACGTTGGGGTGCATGTGCCCAGTTAAGGGTAATTTCACATTTTGTGCTTTTCTGTGTTTTCACATATTGTTCACTTTCTATATATTCAAACATAACCTATTGAATATTAGACATATTATGCCTTTGTAATTGGGAACATATCTATAAATGCTGTTTTGAACTTAGGAGACTCTGCTCAGTCTTTGTGAAGCCTTTTCCAGTCTTCTCACTTAGAATCAACACTGCTCTGGTCTGTACTCCCTTCGAGATCATAATGCCTTATATAGTGTTAGTTCAATGACATCTTTCTTCTGCCCTAGATGGGAAGCTCAGTGAAGGCAGAGATGGCACATAATAGCATTCAGCTGGTGTTCTGGCTGGATAGATGCGTGGGTATGCAGATGGATGGAAAGAGTAAAACAGGCATGAATGTCACTGAGGGATTGTCACTGATGTCACCTCAAGCTTCAGCCTCACTGCTGTGTTGTGATCATAATAGTCTAACAGGTAGGGCTGCTTGGACCTCTCTGAATCACTGTGTGCTGTGTCTAGCTTGATGCCAGGATGAAGTAGGGCCACAATGACAAGTGCTGTTTAGCCTGATTTCCTTGGCACCACGTTGGGCTTAATAATAGGGAGAAATGTGGCAAATAAATTCTCTAAAAATTTACCAGCCTTGGGTGGAGATAATGAGAAATAGTCTAATCACAGAAGAAAAAATAAAACTTAGGAGGGGCCTTAAAATGTCAACTCTTTTACTTGGGCCTCCTATGTAGATGAAAGAGCCCTCAATGGAATGAGAGCATGTGTTTAAAAGCTCTCAGTTCTGTACCTGGCACTTAGTAGGTATTCAGAAAAGGTGTCTATGTGCACACATTAATGGAATACACCTCCCATCAATTTTTCCAGTAATCCTGGATAGGAAAAAAAAAACCCATAGGAATCATTTATTATATTCTATGATTTAAAAATTTACTCAATAATTATAATCTATAAAAACAAATGAAAGAAAGGGAACTCACTTGATTATTGATCTGCTCCTATATGCTTTCTCTGTCTCTACCCTTAAAAGATAGGGGATTGATTAGTTAACTGGGGAAGCAATCACACTTCCAGATTATCAGTTTGATTCCACTATAAACTTGGAGTGATTATTTCCTTAAAAATGACTGTGCTGAGTCAAAAGTACAAGCTGTGTCTATAGCCCTCAGCAACAGACTTGACTGGTGGGAGCCACAGGCAGAATTGGCCTCCTTGGTCTGCTGATCCTGGCTTAACCCCTTGAATGCCCAGCTGATTTTTAGGTGATACTTGTAGAGCTTTTCACTGCATGCATGCTTTCTGTGGGATCACTCAATTAACTCTAATTGTCCTGCCCTGGAGAGCATGGCCCCCGCAGACTAGGGAGTGTGGCCCTTCAGGGGTTTTATTTCAAACCTAATTGTACAGAGGGTGAATCAATCCATGGACTCTTTTCCTCAATATTTAGTCAGATAGCAGGAGCTTCAGTGTCACAGGATCCCATTCTTCACTAGAGAGTTAACTGACTCCTTGTAGACTTCAAAAACCGGAAAGTAGGCTGTGCTTGCTGGTCAGGAATAAGCAGGGTGCTGCTGTACCTGGTCCAACAGGGGCTAAGATATTTTGAGTGAGCTAACCGCTCAAACCCAGGAGTGGGAAACCTGTTTGTAGCATGTATTTTGGTAGAAGTCATTTGTATAGAGGGATCACCAGTGGATGAGATAAGGAAGGAAAGGGAGGAGGAAGAGCCAGAGGAAAGGAATAGGAAGGAAAAGAGGAGGAGGGGTAGGGGAGAAGGAGACAACTATGATGTTGCTTACTTTAGTAAGAGCCATTCCTAGAGGCTCTCAACTATCTCTTGAGCAGGCACAGGGTTCAAGGCAAAAAGTGCCTTGCCATCCTCCTCCCCATGTGCCCTGACCCCAAATCTCTACTATTTTATACAAGGAAAAAATGCTGAGTGTCAGGGAAGTCCTTGAAGAAGGCAGGTCCTCCAAAGTTGGAATATGTGTGTGTGTTAAGGATGGAGGAGACATTTTTGGTGGCGGCGAGGAAAGATATTTCTGGACCACTTGTTTATATGCATATGGACCTTAGGACATTTTTACAACCTTTTGGAGAGCTGCTTTGTTTCTTTACATAGTAGCTCCAAGAACCATTCAAACTGATGGCCCTTGTCGTGTCAGCCTTAGGAACAGTTCTAGTTCTGGGCTTTGGTTGAAGACCATTCCTCAGTACTTTCAGAAGAGTTTCATCATAAAAATAGAGATAATGTCTGTGGTATAAAGGCCATCATGTGTTTTTGAGTACCTACTACATTTTGTACCCAGTGCTAGATGCTGTATAGGATACAAAAAAGTTGAAAATCCTTGGCCTCAATGGATTTACTACCCAGTCATTAGCCAAGATTTTCCTACAAGATAATTATCTTAGTCACTTAATCATGCAACTTTTCAGGAGCCATTTATGAAACATTTATAAGTTGTTAGGTACTGTACATAAAACAGTTTTTTATTTTGCCTTCAAGAAGCTGGTAGAGACTAAATATTACATTGTTTTGTGTGTATTCAGAGACTATCAAAAATCAGGATAGACTCTATGATGTAATGAGGACCAGAGCAGACTCCCAGTAAATCCTGTTTGAGTGGTCCTATCTCAGTGTGCATTTGTGCATACATTTGGTAAACATGTGGGAAGTAGTAGAAGGCATTGAGCTAGAATTTGATGCCTGGGTAGAGTTTTGATGGCTAGAGAGAAATGCGACTTGCAGAAGGCAGGGGCTGCATGAGAAGACAGGTTAGGTCTCAACTAGAAGCCTTAGTCTGTGGACCTATGGGAGACCCTGATTTATCCTCTCACTTTATAGGTGAAGAAACTGGGCCCAGCAAGAGGGAAAGGATTTGAATTCAGCACCAAGGACCTGGCAAGCAGCAACACCTAGCCAGATCCTATGAGTTCCTTGTGCCGTTACTTCTTTATCCCAAGAATGGAGCACTGCACTCTTGAGTACAGAGGAAAGCTTGGGGGTCTCCAGGGGCAGAAGCCCCGGTATAGTCCATTCTGGATACTGAAAATAATAGCAGCTTGGAATATGGCAAAGAGTGGATGACAGCAAAGAGGGAAAGAAAGAGGAAAGGGGGAATGGAAGGAAGAAAGGAAGGAGGAAAAGATGTATTTATCATGGGTCAGGCAGTCCCCTTTAATCATCATATCAATCCTATGAACAGGGTAGATATTGTCCCCTTTTACACCTGAAGGCACTGAGGTTCAGAATAGTTACATATCTTGCTCAAACTCATACCTAACAAGTGGTAGGAATGAGAACCAAACCCACATGTATCAGACTTTGGAGTTTGGGCTCTAACAACTGCATTGACTGCAACCAGACTAGTATCCAGATGACCTTGTGTTTTGATCCCTAACTTCCTCTGCATCAGTGCTTGGCACAGTGCTCTCTTCCCTGATATTTTGAGGGAAGACAAAAGTGTCAGGTGTCGTGACTTTTTACTTGAAGTTTCACTTAATCTTCATCTCTCTTTAAAGTTGTTAGTATTAGCCCAGTCCTGCAGGACAGGAGACTGAGGCTGGGGAGTTCAAGCCCCAACTTCTAAAGGAGAGAGCCGGAATTTAAACCAGGTCCCTCTGACTCCTAGTTCCACGTTGCTTCCTTTATAGCATGAGTTTTCAGAGCCACAGAAGGGGAGGATCCCTTGCAGGTAGCTGAGGAGCGACTGTCGCATGTCTACCATTCCCAGCTTGGGAGGGAGCCCAGAACTGGAGAATCTTATCAGCTTTATTTCTCTGCCTGCCCTGAAACTCTCCCCTTGCATTTTATCTTAGAGGCAGTTTTTAGGAGCTATATTGTCCAGTAATTCAAGAACAAGATTCCCAGGCTCCAATGTCCTGCTAAAGACTGAACTTCATAGAGTTATCTAGTCCATGCAGTCTGTCTGTATAATATCCTTCCTTTGTAGAGAAAGACATTAGGAAAAAGATGACTTTCTAATGGCAAAGGACAGGACAGGCACCTCCGATATCATATGATAACCATCTGCTTAAGGAGTTAGAGCTACTAATTGGTCTCTCACCTTCAGTTTAAAAAATACACCTCCAACTTGGGGTTATTGTACAGTTCACTCATCAAAATCTACATTAAATGAACCTTCAAGTTGTGGCACAGACCACGACGTTTTTTTTTTTTTTTTCTCCCTTGTCATGGAAATTGAAATGACTGCCAGGAAGGCATGGAGAAAGGTTGTGCGACAGATGGTGGGATTTCTGAGGCCAGGGAAGTCTGTAATTTATATTTCTCAGGGCTGGTTTAAAGCACTATCCAAATAGCCCAAGCTGGAGCACCTAGGGAGGCTGGTCAGTGAGTTGCTAAATGTAGGCTGTCTGATAGCTTTAGGATTTCAGGACGTAATGATCAAATAAAGTCCTTGTCCTCATGGAACTTAGACTTTTCTAGGTCTTTATCTCTCTGGGTAAAGACTGATGCTGAGGTAGACAGTGAACATAAAATTAGGCAGAGTAAGATGACTCACATAGGATGATTTAGGGGCAAGTCAAAGTCTTCCCCACCGACCTTCCCAGCAAGCAAGAAACAACTATTTTGTCAACTTGTTATAGTGTCTGAAATACCGCCATTAAAGATGCATTGCTATTCTGAATTGCGAATTTAGAAATAATCCCCTGGTAAAACGTACATAGTCTTTCAACATATATTTGTTTCTTTGTCTTCCTGGCACAAACATCTTAGACCAAAGCTCTGGGTGGTGGAGATGGTGCAGTGGGTGGGACAACTTAGGGAGGTAGCAGTTGTAAAAATGAAATAGTTCACAATTTTGTTGATATTGGACATTCACGCAGGAATTTCCAGCATCTACTCTAAGCCTTGCTATGACAATGTTGTAGGGGCATGGCTTCACTTAGAAAACTCATAGATCAGAAAGAGAGTGGCTGGCATATATAAAGAAGACGCCATGTTGTTTCTGCTATCAGGAGAGTCCAAGAGTGCTCGCCTTCATCCTTCATTGCTCTCTGACAATTTGTAGAATTAACTAGAGAGTCATGATTACTCTGGCCAGCTGATTACCCTGGTGAAAATGTGTTCTTGTTTCCCCAGAGCCACCAGCCCAGTGGAAATCCATGTGCTGCTTGTTTCTTCAATTTCTTGTGGCTGAACCAATGACGATGACGGTTTCAGGAAAAGAAGAAGATAGAAAGTCCTTCCAAGCCATGACTGAGGTAATGAGCTACAAAGCTTGACTAAGCCAGGGTTAATCTCTTCTGTTTCTTCACATGACTTAAAGGCAGTGACCTCATTCGTGGGCTCTCATCCTACTGTCACTCCCAGTTGAAAGGTCCTCCATCACCCTGTCTAATCATTCGGATCCTCCAGTTCCTTCCAGTTCAGAACACGACTCATGTTCTCCACAAAGTGCTTCCTTTTCATTCTTGTCTGCATAGTCCAGTCTTCTGACCTTTTATTGTTCTTATCGTTTTCTTAGACTGTTATGGTTTTATTGCCCTGCAGTATTATATATCAAGTTCACAGGCATCCTTTGTATCTCTCCAACTAAACTATAAGCCCCTTAAGGAGAGGAACGATGTCTTATATATCTCTAGTGCTTAATGAATTACATGGCACTGTAGCACTTTTTGAATTGAATTGAATTGACCCATTCATCTCTAATCCAGCGGCAGTGCTAAGTTTCCAGCCTTGACTTGGAATGAACAGTGCCAAAGGATATAAGAAAAATATTAAAGTTGATCAAGTCTTCAGTAGAACAGCTCCACTAGAAACCATAAATTCCCTGTGAGGATCGGACGGAGAACATGCTCTGAATACATAACCTTGGATCACTGTGAGCAAGTGGGTGAAACAAGGTGAAAGGTGATTTAGAGGAAAGGAAGAGAAAATTAAAGAAGATTAGGGAACTCAGAGACTATATTTTGAGACTATAACCAGCAGGACAGTTAATCATCGTGCGTTTCCAAGGCACGTATTTTGTAGTAAAGGGTGGTTTTAGAGAAAAAACACTGGGGCAGAGAAGAGGTTGTTCAGCCAAAGATGTGTGAGCTCCTGGAAACAACTGGGAGAGAAGAGGAAGAAAGTTCTGGAACTGGAGAAACAGCGTTGTGGAAATGAGAAAAAAAATAGATTGGAGACCCCTGGCCTAGAGCCTAGAAAATGTAGGGCACACTTTGTGTAAAGATTTTACACTTTGTGTAAAAGATTGTAGAAAGCGAGCCAAGGTATGTCTTAAAGAATATTCAGTGAAAGTCCTTAGCCACAGGGCTTGTCTGGGCCTTTGAAGGTCTTGACTACTTTCCCCATCCAGGAACGAGTGGAAAACCTCAAGGGGTGGATGGCAGGGAAATTGTTAAAAGTTTGTTCGGCCAAGGGCTGGTCATTAGTGCCACAAGCTGTCCCAGTCCGTCCACCTAGCCTTGGGGGCAGGTTATACCTCTGATAAAGACAGGATTGTGTTCTGGAGAAGAAAGGGCAGTAGAGGACAAATCTTTACCCCTTCATTTTCCCATGTCTCATTTGGTGACCTTACAGGGTGTGTCAAATTGATGATTTCTTTCCTGCTGCATTTACCTGCCCCGAGGTTTGCTGTCTCTGAGGATGAGGTTTGTTGTTGCTGCTGCAGGGAAAATGGTCTGAACTGGGGCAAGATTCAGAAGCCTGTGGCGATGCTTTTCATGCTCTTTCTAGAACTGATTCCTATCCGTGTCCTTAGGCAAGACACTCTGTTTTCCCATCGCTAAAATGGAATAATAACTGCTCTGACAAAAATAGCATGGGAATAAATCCATTTGCCAGGCTTCTCCCTTTGAAGTCAACAAGGATGCCTTATCATTACTATAACCACTTTAACGCTCTCTCTTTGAAGACACCAGCACAAACCTAGAGGCATCTCAAATACATTTAATTGCGTCCATTTTTCTCCCCGCAGAAATACAAGAGGGGTGGCCAAAATGTGTGAGTGGGAAGAGGCAGCCGTGTGGGTAGAGGGAGAACAAGAGCGGTGAGGTCAGAGCTTCACAGTCCTGATAGGAATCACAATCTCAACGATAACGATAATCAGGAGCACCATCTGACTGTTTTTTAAAATATAAAGACCCTCCACGAGCATGCTGTAAACATTGGTGAAAAACCTGGGTGGCCTCTGGGGGCTGGAAGCCGATTTCAGACGCGCAGTTTACAGGTGGGGAAAAGGAGACCCGAGGAATCATTGTCGGGAATCAAATGAGGAGCAGAAAGTTGGAGAAATTCACCTCCAAATTCACGGGGGCAGGCTTGTAGCACCCACATCCTACTCTGGTGGCAGAGCAGTGATTCTGAAGAGAATTGCAACTCTCAGATGCATGCCTTTATTATTCAAGGTCCAACCTCAGCACAAAACCTGTGGGTGATTTTTCCCTCTCTCTTTTTTCCTGCTCACTCTTTCTGGGCTGATTCTATTAATTTCCCCCAATGGCACGTGTGCGGTCCTGCACCGACGCTGCCATTGCTGATCTCCTTATTCGTCTCGTAGCAGAGAGGCCATTTGGATGAATATATGTTCCCCATTTTCTTTGCATTATAAATTCAGTGTTGTGGGAAAAGGAGCGAAATGTAATGGCAAGGCCTCCGCAGAGAAATGTCCCTATTTGAGAAGAGGAGTTTTATAGGGGGGAACAATTGACAGGCTCTCAGTACAGTGGGTACGTTTTTCTGTACAACTGCATCACCACTAATGATAAATGAGGAATGTATGATAGCTGGCACCATTGTCTGACAGCTACAGTTTTGGCCAGAGGGCCGTGGCAGCCTTTAGACTTCTGTTCAAAATGAGTTAAACATATTAGGCATTATGAAGGCACAGAAGCCTCGAGAATGAGTGCTGAAATGAGTGATCCGGGTAGGCTCCTGGGTACACAACTTGCAAAGCAGATGTCATTCTAATAATGTGTGATATAGAACATGCCTGGCCTAAACCCTGCCGGATGAAATATGAAGCCCCGTTGGTGATATTTAATACCATTTTATGAGGTGCCATCTTATAAAGACAATGCCCGCCGTATGTGGAATGCTTAAGGTATTTTGCCAAAGGCACAGGGAGGTATCTGGAGTAAGTAGAATTTTTATTATTTTATAAGCCTTTACTTTGTAATATTTCTGTTTCCACATTATTGTGGGGGCTTGCTGCCCTAACCCTCTGTCGAGTGAACCTGACGAGCGGCTTGCTGGTAGATTGACGGATAGCCCTCGCTGTTTCTGGAAGAAAAGGCTAGCTCCCACCTAAATGCGTTCTTCAGAAAGCCCTCAACACAGAAATACAGCTTTACTACCAGCATTCTCTGAGCGGGGACTTTGAGGGCAGCACACAAAAATATTGCCATTTTGCAAGTGGACCATCTCGAGGGTAATAGAGGATTTGTGTGGACTACAGCTACCAGTTCACATTTTCTCTTTTCTCTACAGTTTCTGATGCCGGGTACCCACCGAAGTTTGGGGTCCCTTTTAGGACATCCTAAGGTTGATCAGCCTTGTGAGTCTTAAGCCACAGCGTCGGTGTGGATCTTGCAGCCCCTAAAGTCCTAGGAAGTCTAAGTGTGTGAACAGCGATGGTCCAGGGCTGGAAGGGATTCTTGGGAGAGGTGTGCGTGGTGCAGAGAGAGGAAGGGCACTGTCGGGAAGGATGAAGTGATGATAAGAGTACCCAATTTAAAGCATGTCACATTTTACATTTGTTTTCTAAATGCATTTACATTTACAACTCCCATATCACATACAGCCCTCCATAAGTTGAGAGCCATATAACTGACCAGACTCAGAATGCTTAAGAAAGGCATCACATGTTACATTTCTGAATCAGGGTCTGTACTCCTCATACTCATGGTCTGGGCAGTGACATTTCTTCAAGGATCTGTTCAAGGTGAAGCATCCTGTATTAATTATAGGTGCAATGGATGAAGAAGAGTAGACTTTTAAAATTTTTTTTCTTTTTTGAGATATAGGCATATCAAAGAAACTTCCCAGCACATCCTCGGAAGTAACATAACCAAGGTCATTTACTTCTGAATTTAGGTTAAACTCTTTGGACAGAGCTCTGCCCAACAGTTTGTGGGCGTGAACACTGCCTTCTCTCAATGATAAACCATCCAGACAGTGTGCACGGCCTGCTGGATGTGTGTGGCCAGGAAGGCTACTTTTCACCGAACTGTTGCCTCTCTGCCACCATCAGTGGAGCTATTTGCTAACGCGTAGCCTGGAGTGTTTGTTTTCCAATGGGCTTACACAGATTGTTCTTGTTATTGTGTGATTTAGTTAAATATCTAGTAATTGATGAAATATTACTGCAAAAAGAAGGGAGTTGTTCCTCTGCTATTGAAATGCACACTTTGGGGCTACTCGATGAAAGCAAGACACTAAAAAAAAAAATGTGCTGTTGAATTAGGCATGTGTAAGACATCTGCAGAGGATTGGAGGAAGATCATAAAAAGTAAGAGCATTTTACATTCAGATGGCTTTACAAGTGTCTAGTTCTCATTCCATTTGAAAGAGACTGAAATCAGAGATTGTAACTGATGGATGCTAGGGGTGTGGTTTTTGTAAGAACAACGAGTTGAACCCCCAACAGCTGATGCAAAGACAAGGTTTAGGTCTACATCAGAAGATTGACCGATAATGTACTTTGAGGAGTTTTCAGCTAAACTAAAATATTTAAAGTCTACACAGATGACTTTTGCAATTCCATGCTTTGGCAGACACTTCTCCTCAACCAGCCCACGACGGTCCTCATTGGGGAGGATCTGAATCTGTTCAGGTTCCAACTGCTGGTATGATTCCAAGCAGAACGGCTCCTTTCTTAGATGAGCTGGATTTTCACAACAGCTTTTTTTTTTTTTTTTTTTTTTTTTGAAATGAAGGGAGTCAGAAAAGTTTGGTGCTTGAAATAGAAGGACAACATTGTAGAGTCAGGGACAAGAGCACAGGATTTGGAGCTTGATGACCCAGCTCTGCTACTAAGTACGAACAACCTTGAGGAGGTACGTCACTTAACCTTTCTAGACCTGTTTCCTCATCTGTAAAATGAGGATAATGATATTCTTCCCTATCTACCTTGCATCATTGCTCTGACTAGCAAATGATAGAATGTGAAACCTTTCACATCATCTATGAATATGACTTGCCCCTGCTGCTGCTGTTTCTACCTCCATCAGTACCGCGATGGCTACCACTCATACTGTGCTTCCAGCTACTACTACTTGGGTACTGATGTGACTAGGGACAGTAGGCACTGGTTTCCCTCAATTCCATGGCGTCTCTTTTGGAAGGACAGCTTTGCTTCAAAAGGGCAAGTGCTAGACTAGGGGTTAGAAGACCAGTTTCTTGCCACTCAAGAAATGTGTGACTCTGGAGAAGGCATCTCAGTCCCTCCATGTGTGAAATGAGGGGATGTCACTCACCAGTGGTTTTCAAGCTGCTTTTCTTCAGAGCCCTAGGTATCTGCTTCCATCTGATCTGTTTCATTATTATACGATTTTATGTGTAGCGTTTCTGTGTAAAATTTTGTTTAGAAAATGAAAATAAAGTTCCCGTTTTAAAAAGGGCTTACAAATCACTGGATTAGAGGTTCCCTAATGTTCCTTTTAACTACAAAACCCTGCAATTTTGTCATTCTGGGAATTATTATGTCCCCCATTCCCTGATTCTCGGACCACTGTGGTCACTTAATTCCCAACTTGATTGTCAGAGCCAAAGAGAACAAATTGTCCAACTAATTAATTGCCTCCCATATGTGTAAGTGCCAGCTTTCAGCGTGTGGCCTGGCCCTTCCCTTTATGGACAACGGCAGCCTCAAGGTCCATATGACAATATTTTCTGTGGCAGTCCTCAGGTCTAATCTTTAAACAGGACCTGAGACACCTCACACTTGTCAGGAGAAGTAAAGGAGATTGGCAGATTTGTGACTGTCTATCATTTTCAGCTAAGGTGTTTTAGAGACACGTGTGCCCCTCACCCTCCAAATACAGGGAGAGGAATGTGTGACGGCTACAAATCCTCTCCATCTCTTTGTATAAAAGTCTGAGTGATTGCTCTTTTGCTGTAAATACCTTGATAGATGAACTAGGGAGAAATGCATGTTTCCAATGAAGAGCACAGAAGTTGTGACTGGATGTTACCACAAGGCCCAGTCCCTGCCCCAGGGAAGGTATTAGAATGAATCAGATTATTTCCTTCCCTCTTCACCTCCCTTGGCTGAAAAGTCCTGAGATTGTTCTTCTAAGGGATTCACTACAGGCAGTGGTCAGAGCCGTTCTGTTGCTACCCCATTTCTAGGTGAGCCACCCCCCTGCGGCTTGGGGTTCAAGGTTGCTCTGACTGAAGACTCCTCACCTGGAGTGGGTAATAACTCGATATTGCTTAGCACAGAGATTTGGGGGAGACGGATATCCCTTGACTGGACACTGTCTCATGTCCTATAATTTCTAACCCATTGTGATCAAAATAATCAAAGAGGCCAGAGAGGACACATATCCCTAATTTTCACAGGCTCCTGAAACCATGTTTCTGAGTACTGATGTCACCGAACCCAGGCACCTTTTTTGTGTCCTGTGAATTTTCACCAAAGAGATGGGAGTATCTCCATTCCGATTTGCATCTGTAATGAAGAAGAAGATCTGCTGTGCTTGCTGGCCAGGCAGATTGATCTGCACCCATTAGAAAGGTCTCATTTTCCAACAGTAGGGTAAAAACTTTTGCCAGCAGGATTGGATAACTGAATGATTCAGGTAAACAGTGTTTTGGTTGTTGGAGAGTTTTGACAGGTACTATATGTGGTTATGTGTTTCTAATGCTTTACAATACTTAATTTTTGAACGAACTAATTGATGTATACTATTGTCACTCCTTGGGAGTTACAGATGTCTATCCAGGGACATACAAATAGACAAAAAGAATTCCTCCTGAGGATCAAGCTGTAAAGTCAACATATATTGTGCCAGAGCACAGATAAGTGAAATCTCTTTACAGTGATGGGATGACTTTCATGTTCAGAAATACTTGGCTGCAAGCTGAGGCACTATTGTGGCAAATCTACACAAATAATATAATTACCAGAGAAGGGGCTGATCAGATATAAAAGTAGAAAAAGGGGAGGATTCCAGTAGCAAATGCTGGCTCACATAGGGGAGAGAGAACCTCAGCCTGGTAATGCTGTGCTGTGGTCAAGATGGCTATGTCAGGTGATGCCATCTAAGACACCAGCCGTACAACAGATCCCCCTTTTTCTGATTCACTTAAACTTCTGATGAGAGTTCATTTTATCATGAGGCTCTGGCCTTGCACAGAAAACTCCTGGGCAGCCAGACCCAAGGATTTAGGTCTGAAGGAGAGTAACACTTGTCTTATAGGTAATTAAATGAGCACTTAGGTTTTACACCACAGGTCTCTTGAGCTTGACTTGCACGAGTCCACTGGTGAGAGATAGGCTGTTCTCGGTGTGCCAACAAATCAGTTTCCAAGGACCATCAGAAATGCAGACCAGACCCTAATTAACAATGGGCACAGTTGCCTGTGTCCACCAGGGTAAGTGCACCAACCGAATAAATGTTGTTTTGTAAGCCGCCTGAAAACAGCTCACTGGACCCTCCCTGGTCAGCAGACCTTTTGTACATCTGCACTGTGGGACCCTTTCGTCTAATCAGAATTGTGTACCAGTGCCAGGCAAAATAAGTGCACACACTGGTAGGTAAGTCACATCTCTGTGACTCACCTTTCCTCCATTTGGCCATAGCAGACAAAGGATCCGCTACATCCTCATGTCAGTAGTTTAGCGTCTTCAGCTTTGCTGTTCCTCATGCTTTGGCCTTGAACATTGACTCTAGACTTGGGTTTAGTCTTGCTTTTGTTTTTTCCCATTTTTCCCTTTTTTGTTTTTCATTAAGAGTGTCGTTGAGGCCTGGGTGCCTGGACAGCTTAGTCAGTTAAGCGCCTGACTCTTGATTTCAGCTCAGGCCATGATCCCAGGGTTGTGAGATTGAACCCCACATTGGGCTCTGCACTGGGCATGGAGCCTGCTTAAGATTCTCTGTCCCTCTCCCTCCCTCCCTCCCTCCCTCCCTCCCCTCCCCTGCTCTTGCACACACACTCTCTATAAAATAAAAATAAATAAAGAGTTTTATTGACGTTTAACTGGCAAACCATAACAGCACATTTAAAGCATGTGATTTAATAGGTTTTGATAATATTGATATACCCATGAAACCATCACCACAACCAAAATAACGAACACATCTCTCGCCCTCAAAAGTTCCTTTGTGCCCCTTGTTAATCCCCATTTACCCTGCTCCTGGGCAACCGCTGATGAGCTTTTGTCCTTAGATTTTAAATCAAGCTCTTGTGGTATATTTTTGTACTGGTAACTAAGGACCGTTTATTACTACCTCAGTTGCCTCAATGGACTTTTCTAGCTCTGTTGGAAACCTGGTTGTCTGCATTTCACTTCTTGTTGCAAGAATTCCCTATTAATGAAGACTTTCTTGTCCAGACTGTGTTCTATACTTTGCTGCTAGAATAATTGTATTTCACCTACCTTCTGGGCTCTCCACCTGTTCTCTCTGCTGCATTCCTGACATCAACCTGCTACCAGTTCATTTCCCAGCTTTGTTGGCCACCAAGCTCTGCATGGCAAATAACTTTGCTCTGCCACTGCTCCACTGTAGGTCCTTGATAATGTCTGGTGTCTTCTGGCTACGTTTTCCCCCTTACCTGCTCCTAGAAATGTACCTAAAAGTTGCTTGAAGCCACTGGTCTAACCAGTTGTTACCTTTCAGTCATTCTAGGATGAATCTATCCCGTCATCAGTTGATCCTATTATTGCCAAGAAAACATTTATCCCTACAACTAAAGCACAGTGATTTTGATTATTTCTTTATTCAGAAAGTTCCTTGGAATCACAGGGTATCTCAGTAGCACCATTGTGAATGTCACTGACCTGAGGGTACGTTACATTGATTTACTGGTTAGTAGAAAATTCTGGGTTATAGAAAAAAGGATGAATTGTGATAGTGACTAGACCCCAGCTGATGAGGAGAGTCAAGGGAAGAAGGTCACTGCAGGAACTATGGGGCTGTTTTCAGGAGTATCACCAGGACTTTCTATTTAGTCTTTGAATTCTGAACATTTTCTGTAGCTAGAGAAACCCAACGGGCGGAGGTAGTTATAGCTCCTCTACCTCTGCCTTAACCAGAATCAGAGTGAGAAATTAAATAACAAGAGGTTTAATCCAGTTCTCTAACATTTATTGAGTTACCACCATGGCTAGACACAGAGTTACTTGGTGGTGAGATTTAACAGACCTCGACCGTTTCTGCTGTTGGGTTGCTTACAGCTCAGTGAATGGGAAGGAAAAGTTCCTGTTCTAGTATCAGAACTCCTTTGGCAACTCTTCCTTGTTATAACAGTTGTTTATAGACCTGCGTGCTTAGGGGACCTTTCATGCGTTAGCTAATCCCCCAGACTCAACCTTATGGCCGACTCTAGAAAAATACCTGCTTGATCATTCTGGCTGTGGCATCACTTCTGAAACTTTGATGTGTGCCTCAGAGGTGACTTAGTGGCATATGTCTGTTCTAGGTGAACTGCTTAGTTCATTAGGTCCTGGGATGATGGTGGGAAGTGCTCTGCCGTGGAGGGCTAGAAATAGCATGACCCATCTGTATGTACCCACTGAATTTTGGATTTGTATGCCCAGTTGCTGTTTGTACTCACATGAAGTCAGAGTGCTATTTTCTGCTGAACACTTCTATAGGAGCATATGGATTTTTGATCCTGGTTTCTTTTTGTTTTTTAAGATATGACATTTTGGATATAGGGTCAAGTTAATAAGGCAACTCAGGTCCCTCTATCTAGAGGGTCTCCTTCCCTTGAGGGAAAAGTGCAGTATACAGAAAGAAATGTCCCTATTCACATAAATATCTTCATGGCCATGGTGTGTAGTTCATTAGGGACTTTAGTCACTGTTTATTAGTATACTCATTGATAATTCTGGTCAGTAGCATATCTGGATACTTGAGCTGTCTCAGATTTTTTTTAATGTTTATTTATTTTTGAGACAGAGAGAGAGCACAAGCAGGAAAGGGGCAGAGAAAGAGGGAGACACAGAATCTGAAACAGGCTCCAGGCTCTGAGCTATCAGCTCAGAGCCAAACACGGGGCTCGAACACACAAACCGTGAGATTTTGACCTGAGCCAAAGTCAGAAGCTTAAACAACTGAGGCATCCAGGCAGCCCTCAGAATTCTTTTTTTTTCTTTCTGGAATTCTTAATATAGTCCTCAAACACAATTAATTTAAATTAATATCTTTTATAAGCATATGCCATCTAGATATGTAAGAAAAGAAGGTTTAGAGACTTTAAAAATGATTGAGAATGTCAGTTTTGAAGTATGGTGATAATATCTGATACATATCTACCTAAGGCATCCTATGTATGAAGTCCTTATAAGACCAGTTCGCTTAAAATAAAGAAGTCATGGGAATGTAACGTACAGTATGGCGACTCCAATTAATAATACAATTGAAAAATAGTATAGCATATCTGAAAGCTGCTAAGAGAATAGATCTTAAAAGTTCTCATCACAAGAAAAAAAATGCTTATAACTATGTATGTATGTTAACTAGACATATTGTAATGATCATTTTGCATATATACAAGTATTAAATCATTACATTGTATACCTGAAATTAACATAATGTTGTATGTCACTCAATAATAAAAGGTCAGTTAGCCTTGCACAGAGTAAATCTCTGTAATCTAATAAATTATATAACTCTTAGTCTTAGCTAGGCTCTATTTATGCCTTTCTGTGATGGAGTTGATATTGTATGTCTGTGGATGTGTGTGTTATGTGCACGTTTAGGTTTTTTGTTCTGTTTTGTTTTGCGGAGGTGAGTAGAGACTATAAAACAAAGAAAAACATTATTAATAGTACAAATCCTCCCCACAGCTGTAATGGTGAGTCAGTAGCATGGTCATTATGTATAAGCACATGAATTTTTATCTCTTTAATCTTTCATGAAATTAAATTACTTCTCTTCCTTTAGGTTCTTCCCCTGAGCAGAATTTTAGGGAGGCTGGGTGATAGTGAAACTTAGGAAACATTATATTAGAATCTCCTCCTTAGAATATGAAATAAACCTTAAAAATGATATAATAATTTGCACAAGGGCACTTCGGTATAAATCTTCAGATTGTTTCATTCATTCATTCAACACCTGCTTATTAAGCACTAGACACTATTGAGCACCAGACACATGACAATTAGGTCCATAAACATAAATTTGGCACAGTCTCTTCCTACAGTGTGGTCAATAATGAAACGTGTTTCTCGGAAACAGTGAACTCCCAGCACAGAACTTGTCCCGTAGGCTAGGTTCAGTAAGTGTTTACTGACAACAGTCATGGTTTCCCAAAGTGTACTCTGTGGAACACTCACCTGGAGGTGCTCTGGGAAAACAACAGTGAAAAGGAGATTCCTGGTCAAAATGTTTGGAAAATAGTAGCTATTACCTTTCTCTCTTGAGGATTCACAAAGCAGAGTTATATATTTAAGGCTCTGAGAAATCTTACTGAATTTTGTTTAATCCAGCATCTCCAAAGCTCACTTAATTGGGGTAGCTTCTTTAAAGTAAACTTAATAACCTCCGTGGAACATATGTTAGAGAATACAGGGTAAATGAAAGTGAAAATCAATGTCAGAAAGACCTCTAATGGTTTAAACAAGCCGTGGAAGCCTTCGGTTCTTCCCCCAACTGCATGACTGAGGTCCCATCCCTCAGAGGCCTCATTATTGTATGTTTTTGACTTAGTGCAGAAGAAAAATTTTGGCCCAATAGGATGAGTAATATTGGGATATATATATATGTATATATACCATAGTTTATTTTGTATATATAAATTATATGTACACAATATATATATCATATATATGTTATATATATATAAATATATATATAACATATATATACACACATACATATATATATATATACACACACACACATATATATGTATATATATATATATATATATATATGTATATATATATATATATAATTTACAAAGGAAAACATCACTGGACAAAAATGTACCAGTCTTAAAAATTGCCCACTTGTACCCCCAATTGTAGTTCATATGGAATCACACTTCTAGCAGATTCTAGGTACATTTCCATCCCAAGTCACCTGGACAATTTTTATATTATTAACCACATGAGTAGAATTTAATGGGAATAGCTCAAATAAAACCTGCCCTCACACTACCTTTGATTGTCAGTTTCCATTTTCTGAATGGCATTGATGGGAGTTCTACTCAGAATCCTTCCAAAATGTTTGAGGAATCCTTCACCATTTAAGAAATATAAATCAAGGTTAATTGAAGAAAAACGAGAGAAAGCGTGTCTTTATGTTACTCTCATAAATCTGTGGCCAGGCAATAATTGCAAAACAATACATAGGTGAAAAATAGAAGCTGACAACTCAAAGTAGCAAATTCTGATTGTATGGAATTACATTATTGCACAGGATAACTCAGCTCCCCGTCCCCATTCATATGCTTCCTTGGAAAAAGCTTGGAAACCAGGTGCATTTTTCTATACCCATTATTTTAGTTATACAGGTGGTTCATTGAACAGAACCTTTATTTTTGGATCCCAAAGTTGACTTCATTCCTTTAGCAGTGTGACTTGTGTTTCTCTCATGTACAACCCTTGTTTCAAACTCCATGAGATTTTTCCTTTTTTCTCCCCTTCCAGCCTAGATATTGTTGCCACTGTCAAATGGGAAATACACAGAAATAGGAGATTAAAAATGTAAATTTTATAAACAGAAATCAAAGGTCCTAAATCCTTAGCAAAGAAAAGCCAACATAAGTAAGAACATTACAAAACATACATAAATAGTGCTTCCAGGCTGAATATGTTAAATAATTCAACAGTTAAGTCATAAGCGTTCTTAAACTTAAGTATAAAAATGCCCTTGACAATATTTCACAGCCGTGCATTTCTTTAAAATATTTAGCATTCTCATTAAAGAGAATGACTTTAGTTTATATATTAGTTACACTCCTGCTTGTTAATATGAAGGAATTTAGGAGCAAAAAGCATTCTTATGTGTATAAGCAAAAGGCAATTTACATACAAAGTTAGACAACAATTCACTTTTTATTTATTTCTGGATCATGAGCATCTACATATAGCTATACAGCATTTAAACAAATTTGTTCCTTAATGTGCAATATTAATATTCTCTGCCCCAAAGTGCCATTTGCTAATGCCATTGTGAAGACAGGTTCCTTCAAAGCTACACGGAAGTCCCTGCTTTAGAAAGACTTAATGAACCTTACATTTTTTGGAATACTGCACAGTGTAATGCCTATTACATATTCATTGCTAAAATGGAAGATTTCCTTTAACTCTGAGCTTCCTGGTCTAGTTCTCTGTAAAACATTGTCAAAAGTCACCAGAGACTCTTGTGGAAGATTGTGACTCTTGATAGCAGGATGTAATGGGGAGGTTTAGAGTGGAGAAGCCAGGAGTCTATCGCCCCACAGGGAGACGTTCTGACAGACAAATGGATGGATAATACAATTTTTGACATAATGGGATGAAAAAGTTTATGCCAGAAAGAACTGAATTAAAGTTATTACTTTAAAAGAAAGTCTGAAGTTTGAAATCATCAGAATTTCCAATGTGTGCTTCATTGTACTGCTGAGATGCAGAAGAGATTTTAAAACAGAGATGCTGTCAGCAGATTTACAGAGTGACTAACAAGGCCACCATAAAATTTTAGTTACCTCTTTGGAAACATCCACAATAATAACCACAGTGTTTCCTTTTTTCTCTCACATTTTTAATAAAGGAAATGCAACACTGTCCTTTTATGTTCCTACTTTCTCATTACGGAAAGCAGAGCGGTAATTTTCTGAGGTTCAGGATACAGTTCAGGGGGATGGAAGAATGGAAGTTGCCACGTTGCAGACTCTTGCGTTTGTTGAAATGTGGTTCCTAATGTAATGGCAGGCTTGGAAATCAGCAGTAGCAACTGGACAGCAGGCCTCCCTTGATGTGTTGAGGACTGATTTGGAAGGGTTACCAACCCCCTCTCCTTTAGATCTACCTTGTGGGTCTCTGAGGTGCCAGCACCAAAACCCAGCATCAGATACAGCCATCCCCTTTATATATTCCACCTCATCGACTCAGTCTGGATGCTTGGAAACATAATGCTATCTTCATTCTCCTGACATTCTCCATTTTATTTCAGACCTTTAAAAAAATCACAGAATCTCATAATTGGTTTCCATTACACTCTATCTTGTTCACGTTTAAATCAGTTCATACTGTCATTTCACCAAGCACAATACTTTGCACCTGCCCCTATTACTTCTTTTGTTACTTTGTATGGATTTTATTTATTTAGTGTCTGTCCTCCTTTGTGGATGATTCCATGAGGGTCACACTGTGTCTTTTTGTCCTGATGTCTGGGTGCCTATTAGGCTGGGACTAGGAGACATGCACTCTCAGGGTCATGCAAGCGAGTGCCTCTTTTACATCCTGGGTACCTCATTTGCCTTGCCCTACTCTTGGCCCTGGTGCTAGAACAATGCCTCACATGTAACAAGAGCTCAATAAATACCTGGCAAAGGTCAAAATGCCCCACTAGATGAGTAAAATTTAAAATATATTCTCTATTGTTGGAATAGATATCCTAATAAAATTATTTTCTTGCCTTTAACATTAAAATTTTTTTTTATTGTCTTAGAGAGAGAGAGAGAGAGAGAGAGAGAGCGCATGTGAATGAGCTGGGGAGAGGGGCAGAGGGAGAGAGAGAATCTTAAGCAGGCTCCATGCTCAGGTGGAGCTGGACGTGGGGCTCAACTCCACAACCCTGGGATCATGACCTGTGCCGAAATCAAGAGTTGAACTCTCAGCCACCTGAGCCCCCCATGTGCCCCTGCCCTTAACATTTTTGAAGGTAGACCATTATTACTATGTTGTATTTACCAGAGATAGTTTTTACATAGTTACATAGGAAAAGAGAACCTCAAGACTTAGAAGTTATTTCTCAAGCAGTGCACAGCATTGGCTACTCCTGGGACTCAGTTGGTAAGACTCTTATAATACAAAGCCTGTTTTTAATTAATGCTAAATAATGGTTTAAAGAATAATATAACTCATGAAAATTAAATATCTGGAATTATGGACATCAAAAGAAAACAGTAAAGGATAAGTAAAGGAGGGAAAAAAGGACATAAAATAAAAACAAAAAATAGAGGGAAGAAAGAAACCTCTGGTGTCTTGCATGAATTCACCACCCGCCTACTGAATTCACGAGTTGGCTTATGTGTATCAAAAGATAATCCAATGGCATATATGTTAGTGAAAGATATTCTGACAGTTCAGTGACTAGAAAGTACTATTGTAGATTCCCAGTGCCTACCATTAATGAGGAAGGGGAGAAAAATGTAGACCCTGGGAAACTAACACTATTTAAAATAATATGTAACAAAAAATGTTAGTGTGCTGACATTTTTTTCTGACATTACTCTTCCAAGGGAAAAAAAAAAAAAAACACTCAACATGCACTTTGGAGAACTAAACTATAGTTTTTCAACTTTAGATCACCTGTCAACTTTAATTCTTGGGCCTTAGAGGGATATCAGTTTATTTTAAAACAGTGATGTTTCAGAAGAAAAAATTATATTAGAGTGAGAAACACCCTGCTTAGAAATAAGGTGATGATGATGATGACGATAAGCATCCAAAGCATTCCCGTGGTGTTTTATAAAATGCATTCTCCAATGTTTCCCCATTTGATTCTTTAGGAATCCTGTGGCATGCAGGTATGGGAACATTCAGTATATCAAAAAGGAAACTGAGGTTCACAGAAACCCAGCAGCTTAACTGAGGTCATCTGGTGAGTGCATGTGGACAACCATTCAGTTCTCAACCACATGGAAATAACATGTTCTCATTGGATTTTCAAGCAGTCATGTGCTACCAATGAAAAGCATAATAACCCACAAAAGTCAGACCCAGAGTGGCCCCTTAATGTATTTGGATACTAGGTTCAGGATGTAGACATTATGTTGTCAACATACAGAGCCATATAGGAATTGGTTCCTTGGTACTTCTTTACTTTGGTAATCCTGACAAGTTTAAATTTTGTCTGAAAGGGGAATTTGGGATGTCCTGAAAGTGGTAAAGTATCACCTTGTTTAGAAATAGTACTGTTGGGGGGCGCCTGGGTGGCTCAGTCGGTTGAGCGTCTGGCTTCGGCTCAGGTCATGATCTCATGGTTTGTGAGTTCGAGCCCCGCGTCGGGCTCTGTGCTGACTGCTCGGAGCCTGGAGCCTGTTTCAGATTCTGTCTCTTTCTCTCTCTGTTCCTCCCCTGCTCGTGCTCTGTCTCTCTCTCAAAAATAAATAAACATTAAAAAAAATTAAAAAAAAAAAAAAAAAGAAATAGTACTGTTGGGGCACCTGGGTGGCTCAGTCAGTTAAGTGTCTGACTTTGGTTCAGCTCACGATCTTGTAGTTTGTGAGTTCGAGCCCCCAATTGGGTTCTGTGCTGACAGCTCAGAGCCTGGAGCCTGCTTTGGATTCTGTGTTTCCCTCTTTCTCTGCCCTTCCCCCACGCGCGCACACACACACACACACACACACACACACACACACACACTCTTTCTCTCAAAAATAAATAAACTTTAAAAAATTTATAGACCAAAAAAAAGAAAAAAGAAATAGTACTGCTTCAGATGACAAGCAACATCTGAGTGTTTGGTTCCAGGACTCTCACTAAAATGAAGTCTGCTATATTACAGTAGGCTGCTTACAAGAGACACACACTGAGAAACCATGCCAAGAGAGGCACCAGAGTGATCCAGCTCCATAAAAAGAAAGTGAATCCAAGTAAGATTCACTCTGGAGAACCAAATTTGCAAAGTAGCACCAGTGTCAAGGTGGCTGTGCCTTGTAGCAAATTTCATGTAAAACCTCTTCCACCCTTCTAACTATTTGGAAGCATAAGTCTCCTTCCATGGTAACTTCCACATTCACAATTCTTTTTCATTCTTGGTAGGTTTTAATTATTTCATTTATCATATTGGGAATTTTACTCTGATATTACATGATGATGTGTGGTTGAGAAGAGTGCCTGGGGGAACCTGGGTGGCTCAGTTGGTTAAGCATCCAACTTCAGCTCAGGTCATGATCTCACAGTTCGTGAGTTCAAGCCCTGCGTCGGGTTCTGCACTGCCAGCTCAGAGCCTGGAGTTTTCTTTGGAATCTGCGTCTCTCAGATTCTGCGTCTTCCTCTCTCTCTGCCCCCATCCCTCAAAAATAAATAAACATTGAAAAAAAAATAGAACTACCCTACGACCCAACAATTGCACTACTAGGTATTTATACAAAGGGTACAAAATGCTGATTTGAGGGGGCACATGCACCCCAATGTTTATAGCAGCCCAATAAATAACAGCCAATTATGGAAAGAGCCCAAATGTCCATCAACTGATGAATGATAAAAGATGTGGTATATATACACAAGGGAATATTTACTTTTAAGAATATGAGTATAGAGGTGCCTGGGTGGCTCAGTCGGTTAAGTATCCAACTTCAGCTCAGGTCATGATCTTGCAGTTTGTGAGTTTGAGCCCCATGTCAGACTCTGTACAGACAGCTCAGAGCCTGGAGCCTGCTTTGGATTCTGTGTCTCCCTCTCTCTCTGCCCCTCCCCCATTTGGATTCTGTCTCTCTCTGTCTCTCTCTCTCAAAAATAAATAAACATTAAAAAAATTAAAAAAAAAAAGAAGAGTGCCTAGGATTAAACTGACTTCATGAGGACTTTGTGAATACCATAAAAACCTCCCTGAGTAGCCTCAGTGGGGAAACTGAGTCTTCTTCCTCAATCCCTGGAAACGACCGTGGGGCAAGTGCCCATTTTCTCTCTGGGTGCATCAATCCTGGTCTATAGCATGGGGCAGGGCAGAAATTATTCATAGGAAATAGTGATATCTTGGGGCGCCTGGGTGGCTCAGTCGATAAAGCGGCCGACTTCAGCTCAGGTCATGATCTTGCGGTCTGCGAGTTCGAGCCCCGCGTCGGGCTCTGTGCTGACAGCTCAGAGCCCGGGGCCTGTTTCAGATTCTGTGTCTCCCTCTCTCTCTGACCCTCCCCCATTCATTCTCTGTCTCTCTCTGTCTCAAAAATAAATAAATGTTAAAAAAAAATTAAAAAAAAAAAAGAAATAGTGATATCTAGATGCCAGCTGGGCCTGCCGTGGTGTGACTATGAGATGTTCACTCACCTTCCCTGTGCCTACCTTTCTGCCTGTGAAGTAGAAATATAGGAACTGCTGGCTCTCCAAGATACTGGCCATTCTACTGTTCTGACCCTCCCAACCTCCATACTACCTGAGGTATTTTTATTTGTAGCACTTCTGACACCAAATGTGTATGTGGGGAGTTCCACATCAATAGCAAATTATCCAAATCTTCTGCACCAGTTGGATGTCCAACAATTCAGTTGAGTTCTCATACAATCTGTGATTAGCACGGACCCCACAGGTTGTCCTCACTCCCGACCTTCTGACACCAATCCCAAATCCCATTACTTCTGACCAACTGGCTATAAATTCAGAAATTCCCTTGACCCACTTGCCTCTCTCAGGTTCAGGAATTCCCTAGAATGACTCATGGAACTCAGGAAGGTGCTTTGCTTCCTATTCCTGGTTTATTATAAAGATACAGGAATAGCCAGCTGGAAGAGATGCATAGGGCAAAGTATGGGGGGCAAGCTTCGTGGAGCTTCATTCTACAAGTGTGCAATTCTCCTCGCACCTCAGTGTCTTCAACAACCCATAAGCTCTCCAGATTCTACCATTTAGGGATTTTATGTAGGTTCCATCTCATAGGCATGACTGGTCAAGTCACTGGCCATTCATGATTGACTCAACCTTTAGCTTCTCTCTCATCCCCAGAGGTCAGGTGGTAGGGCTGAAGGACCTGTCTTTCTCATGATCATCCCTCATCCTGAATCTATCTGGAGGCCTCACCAAGAATCATTTCACTGGCATATAAAAGACACATTGTAACTCCAGAGATCTCAAGGGTTTTAGGAGCTCTGTGCAAGGCACAAGGAACCACCTAAAACAAAAACAAATATTTACTTTTTATTATACCACACAGTCCATTGAAGAAATTTTCTTCCCAGGAGTCTGAGAGTTTTCACCCTCTATTCTATGACATGTATTGTTATTTTTTAAAAGTGTATTTATTTATTGAGAGACAGAGGGAGACCACACATGTGTGAGTGAGCAGGGGAGGGGCAGAGAGAGAATCCCAAGCAGTCTCCCAGCTCTGTGCTGTCAACCCAGAGTCCAATGCAGGGCTTGATACCACGAACTGTGAGAGTATGACCTGAGCTGAAATCAAGAATTGGACATTTAACCACCTGAGCCACCCAGGAGCTCCTGTGACCTGTATTTTTATAATGCCTTTTCGTTCAGCTAAACATCTGAGCCCTCTTACTGAGAGTCCTGTGTGGTACAGCACTGCCTGTCTCCTGTCCCCTTTGTTGGAGGGAGGACCACGGGGTGCCCTTCTCTAGTCCATGATTCACGGCCTTCAGTCTTCCCCAGTCTCTTAGAACTGGCTTTCAAAGGGCTAGTGCATCCCAGCTGGAGATGTGAAAGAGAGCATGAATAAAGGGAGTCATCTCTACTGTCATTACCAGAGGCATTGTCATCTTCACACAGTTGATAGCCAGTGACACTCAGCTTGGCACTATCGAAAAAGTTTTTAAAAAGCCACAGCTTCTGCCTTCTAGGGGCACACACCTGGAAATAGCATACCTGACATATATAGGGGCAATGCAGAGACAACAGTAATTGTATACACATCAGATAATTAACCACACTTACTAAATAGGTAAAAAGAATAGCTCAGATGATGAGACATGGGCCAGAACCCTGGATCAGGGGTGGGGTGGGCGGTGGGGACAGCGCTATGTGACTAAAGGAAACAAATTTCTGAACCCCTCTGGGATTTTATGAAATGACAGCGATGATAACCCCATCTCAGATATAGGGAGAGAGCATTAGTAAATGTGGCTGGGAGGTCCCCAATAAAATGGAGGACATTATGGCATGGTGGGCAGAGTACTGAGCATTCGTGCCCAGGCACTGTACTGGGCATGAATATGGCAGGTGAGTTTGGAGAAGGGCACATCCATAGGTACTACCATGAAACAGACTTGGGGCAGTCTAGGGTAGGGGATACCCAAAGTCCTCTGTGCTCTGATCACCTGTCCCTGTCCTCCTTGTCCTCCCTGGCTTCTAACTACACTCATGCCCCCACTTCCTGGCAGTTTCTCTCCCCTTGATTTCTGTAACAGGGCACTATCATGATTTTCCTAGGTCTCTTTTGAACATTGATTTTATAAGCAGCTTTTACAAATGTTGACATATATTCGTTGTCATTATAATATGTAAATGGCTGAATAATAGTCTATCATGTGGATACATCGTAAGTTACTGAAGCATTCCTGTATATTTCGATTGATTCTCTTCTCACTCTTATGATTATTCCCTCAACCGGTGAACAGATCAGTGAGTATGCATGTTCCTTAAAATGTCCTCTGCTGTGCAGAGGCCTGCACCTGTTTACCTGGCCGCCAGTCATACGCAAGAACCATTCCAGCACCTCTCCAACTTCTATTTATGTCATTTGTCAGTGATTCTTGCTCCCGCTTTTTTATGTCATTCCTCAAAATTTTAACCTCTGTCGTTTTTACTGTAATTCACCTCTAAACAGACTCTCAAGACCTCAAAAACACCTCAGCTGACTGCTCTAGAACAGATACCTTCCTGTCTCTGAACTCTCATTATCCAACCATCCAACCATCCAACCATCCAACCATCAACCATCCACCCACCTACCCACCCATCACTTATGGGGCCCTCTACATATTCTATTTATGCACTTATTTTTTAGAGAAACAATGATGAAGACATGGCTTCTGTCCATGATAAATTGGCTAGTGTAGATGAGGAAGAAGATAGATGAATACCTGATTGAGTACAATGTATACAAAATAGATGGATATTCCTAATTGGGGTACCCATCCTGATGTGGGAAAGGGGTGGATATTAGGGACAGTTTCTCTAGAGCAGGTGGCATCCATGCTGAGTTCTGAAGGATGCCTAAGTGTTAGCCAGGTTAAGAAGGATAAAGCAGAGTGTCTTAGAGAAGTAGCAAGACAAAAGGAAAGAAAGAGAAGAAGGCATATTTGGGGAACTGGAAGCAGATCAGTAAGCTATACTGTGGTGTGTGTGTGTATGTGTGTGCGCACCTTATGCACATGTGTGAAAAGCCTGTTTAACTTCGAAAAGGACAAGACCATGGAATTTCTTGCTCATCACACTAAAGTTTTTTTTTTTTAATTTTTTTTTTTTTCAACGTTTATTTATTTTTGGGACAGAGAGAGACAGAACATGAACGGGGGAGGGACAGAGAGAGAGGGAGACACAGAATCGGAAACAGGCTCCAGGCTCTGAGCCATCAGCCCAGAGCCTGACGCGGGGCTCGAACTCACGGACCGTGAGATCGTGACCTGGCTGAAGTCGGACGCTTAACCGACTGCGCCACCCAGGCGCCCCTCATCACACTAAAGTTTAAATTTTCCTCTGAGGATAGTGGAAAGCCATTGAAGGATTTCTGTTTTAATTTTTTTAAACGTTTATTTTTTGAGAGACAGAGACAGAGCATGAGTGGGGGAGGGGCAGAGAGAGAGGGAGACACAGAATCTGAAGCAGGCTCCAGGCTCCCAGCTGTCAGCACAGAGCCTGACGTGGGGCTTGAACCCACAAACCGTGAGATCATGACCCGAGCTGAAGTCAGACGCTTAACCCAACTAAGCCACCCAGGTGGCCCCCATGGAAGGATTTTAAGTGGGAAAGTAGTATGGCCAAATTTGTTTTTGACGAAGACTGCTTTTCCTGCAGCTTGGAGAATGAACTGCAGCTGGGCAGGACAGAGACAGAGAATCTATGTACGTGATGAAGACTTGAGCTCGGGGACAGTGAGGATGTAGAAAAGGAGGGAAATAGAAAAGTTATTAAGGAGGTAGAATTGACAGAAGAATTCTGTCAGGGAAGGTAGGGAGGGGATTGGTGAAGGATGAACAGGAGGCATTGACAACTCCCAGGTGTCTGAGTAACTCACCTTTTGTAGAGCTTCAGTATAGATTGGACCACCTGATAGCACCCACGGAGAGTTGATCAACCATGGGATGAGAGGAACGTCAAGGACAAAACCCTAAAGATCACTAATATTTACATGGCAGTTCTTCCTCATGAAGGATGCTGGATTCACAGCATCCTTTAGCTGTAAAGGAAGTAAAAGCTTCCATATTTAACTCAAGACTCTTGAACAGTACATACAACTGCAGTGCTCTAGCATTAACTAATACTTGAGCAATTGCTAAAATTCTTGACATTTGTATGTGCCAGTAATGGTGTACAGTAGGTTTTATTCTTTTGTTAATGTTAATTAGAGAGGCTAAGATACTTTCCCATTCATGTAGCTAGTAAGCGAAGGAATCATAGTCTCACCCAGGCCTGTCTGATATCAAAGTCTAGCTCCTTCGACTGCACCACTGCCTTTGTCTGGCCCCTCAACATTACTGCTCTGATCCATTATGCTAGTCCTATCAGTAATGCTCCTCTGCTTTATTTCCATCAGTTCACACTCCAGACTTCCTCTAGGAAGCCACATCATTACCCCAAAGCCATTCTCCTGACTCACTTTATCCTCCATTTTGCATCTCCCCCAGTACTTTTAAAAAAATATCATTTGCATTCTGTTCTTTCTGGTTTAGATTTTGGAGCAATTCAGCCAGAATATATTGAATGCCAACTGTGTGCCAGATATGACAATGAGCACTTTCTAATATGTCACACTGTGACTGAGATCTTGTAGATGTATGCTGTTCCTTGATGAGGTAAATCCAATGTTGGGATTGGAACTTGGGTCTACCAGACTCCAAAATCTGTGCTTAGTGGGAGAGGGCGAGAAAGGAAGGAAAGAAAGGAGGAAAAGAGAGAAACAAGAAAACAGAGATAGAAATGTAAAATAAACATTTAATACAGGCAGTCCATTTTGGAGGCAGAGATCTGGACTGGCCATGGTTCTTAAGAAGGCTGTTGGCAAACACAGTCCAGGTGGGCTTGTAGAGGCTCACATTTTCTTTCACTGGCTCAAGACAGAAAATGCGCCTCGTGAATGTGACTTGTTCTAGAGCATAATGCAGACCTTAAAAAAAATCTTGGGAAGAGAAGTATCATGGAAGATAAAATCCATGTAACCGATGGGTAGCCAACCTTTCTCAGAGGCACTACAATTGAGGCGTCATTGATGCGGCACACACAGTGTAACGTCTGACGATAGCAAATGAGCTGGGAAACCTAACAGGCACTGGGCTCTCCTATACAAATATATAAAGGCATCAAAGTTAACAACTTATATAATAATACAAAATAAGATAATGTCAGATGTGGGGCCTGATTTACTCCAGTGTCCTAGCTTTGGGGGGCTGTTAGGATCTCTGTTGCACTGTTAGATTAACATGATTGTTCCCTTTTACATAACTAACTGTTCTATACTTTCTTTCCCTGACATTCAGTTTCTCAGTGAAACAAGCAGCATCCAGTTTCCCCTTGTCTGTGCATATAGCAAAGCCACTCACGAAGCCATGCTTAGCAACAATCTTTTGCAAAGGGCCAGATGATAAATATTTTAGGCTTTTAAAGACCACGTAGTCTCTGTTGCAACTCCTCAGTCCAACCATCGCAGTGTGAAGACAGCCGCAGATAAAACGTAATGAGTGTGTCTGTGTTCCAATAAAACTTTATTTATGGGAACTGAAATTTGAATGTCATAAAACTTACATGTGTCAATACATTGAATTCTTTTGATTTTTCAACCCATTTAAAAATATAAAAACTATTCTTAGCTTGTGGCTGTCTGAAGACAGACAGTGGGCTGGATTTGGCCTGTAGCCCATAGTGTGCTGACCCCTGCACTACAGCATGGAAATCTTAGGGTGGTTAGATTCTCCTGTGTTCATAGGATAGCCTTCCAGAAGGAAGTGGTTAGCTAACTCTATTAGGGCCTCTGAGCTTCAACTATTAATTGATATTATTTCTTAATTCTCAGCTATATTTTAAGGTATGAACCTAAGGAATTTTAAAGTCATTATGTGGGTGAGGGACTGTTAAAAATAAATCCTTCAGGTTTAGAAGTGGTAGAGAGGGAATAGAAGGTGTTAGCAACTCCAGGAGTTTTCAGGCAGATGGTTCAGAGAGCATTGAGGCTGGCCGCAAGTTGCCTCTAAAGGTCATCGGTACAACTTTGTGTCTTCTCTTTATGTACTTTATGTCTCTCATAAAATAAAGTGAAAGCAGTTTAATTTAACAGTCTAATTAGCGATGAATTTTTCATTTTATATTTCTGACTATGCAATACAGGGGTCTGGATTTGACTAGGGCCAGGAAGGGATTGTGTATATTAAATCGGGCCTTTCCGACAGCAGGCCAAATCGAAATGGTCTGTGTCTGTTTGGTTGCCAAAGAACTGTTGGGCATGGGGAGATGTCACTGTGAATTTTCTCCAAATAACAGGCCCAGGTATTGGGATACTCTTTGAGCCTCACTTTCAACTGATATGCACTTCTTTCCTTATACTGTATGTGGTCAAGAGAAGGAATACTGTTTTGTAGGCAGTACCCAGGCATGGAGGGGGCCAAGTTTATGGGTCTCCACAAACATTTGTTCTTCTTTGTAGCAGTGTTCCCAGTGGGCTAAATGTGAGCTCTCTTTCTTCTTTTTCTTTTTTGTTCTCTCACTTTTGAAACTAAAAAAAACCCACAAAAAAACAAAACACAAAACCCACAAAACCTTGCCCAACAGATCTTGAAATTCAACACCTTGGGATTAATTTCTTTTTTTAATTGGTTTTACACCTCTAAGCCAAAGCGTGAGGGGCTGGGGCAAAGACGAAGCCTTGAGAAAAGACCTGATCTTGAAACTTGGCCAGGAGTTGAGAGAGCCCTCACTCTCAGGAGATCAGTAAGACTCCATGCGCCCTCATTTGAAAAGGCAAAGGACGGACCAGAGACTATGGGACTCTGGTTGAGTCATGCTTTTTCGTGTATAAGCCAGAGAAGTGGCTACTTTTAAATTTGACTTTGTGATTTAATCTCTATAAAATCATTTAATCCTCTTCCTCCGCTGCAAGTGATCAGCCCCAAAACAGCAACAAATATCCCCACAGACAGAATATTCACTTGAGAACATATAGCTTTTCAAAGCTGAAAATAGGATTGTTTTATGAACAATCCCATCAAAACACAGATTAAGTCCCTAACCCATCCAAGAAAAAAAAATCCTTAAAATGTCCATAATTCCATTCATGCTGTAACAAATCTGTCCATTTGGGGGGATCTCTAATTTATTTAAAGAATAAGATGCCTGTAATTTCCGGAGCTGTATTTTGTAAGGCAGCTGTAATAGACACATATCTTGTAACATTTTGGGAAAGATAGAAAAACAAAAACAAAAACGTGTCTTCTTAGGAAAACAATTTGTTTTCCAATGATGTACATTCAACTTTGGTTTTGAGGTACTTCTCACTCCAAAATGCAGTCCTTTCCAGATCCACAGTGCAGGAGGGCATGAGCGGAGTTCTGCCTTCACTGGCCCTGCCTCCAGCATCTGGGTTTTGGGAGAAGAGAGCTTTCAGCCTGCAGGTCCAAGGCATCCCAGTTCACGTGTTCTATAAGTGCCCTGAGTTCTGCTGCTGCTCCTGCTTGAAGGTGAGCTTGTTCAGCTCACTAGGGCCAACTGCACCCCAGGGGCCCAGAGCCAGTCAGAGATGAACACAGAAGAACCAATTTGGTAACTACTCTGCCTCCTGGTGCCCTCCGGTGCTGGAATCAACTAGGCCAGGGGGGATATTGTCCCAAATATGGGTGGACAGGTAGGCAGAGACAGGGAAGTGGTCCTGAAGGTGAGGTGAGGGGTGTGGGTGGGGTGCAGTGCAGGGGAAAGATCTTTCCTTCCAGATGAAATCACTTGGATCTGTAAATGGCAGAAAGGAAGTCTTGAGATGGCTTTACCCACTCTAGCTGATTCATTTGATTAAGTATGGGTGAAGCGTTAGCTGTGTTTTTTTGGGGGGCATATATCCATAGTACCAGGCACCTCCTATAAATAAGCCTAGTTTACCATAGCTTTTCCTTTGTTTCTGGACTCCTGTGGTTCAAAAACTGCAAGACTTAGGGACTAATATCAAGGGGAGGATGTTTTCAGAGAGAGACAGAAGGAGAGGGAGATTGAGACATTGAAGGGGTTGCATCCTTGTGTCTCCTTTGGGTTGGGGTGAATGGGCCGTGTTGCAGCCAAAAGAGAAACAAAGGATGGCACAGAGAAAGTGAGTTCACTGAGAGACTAACCCTTGTTTACTCAGGGAAGGTAAAGAACAAGCACAAAAAGGAGTGTAAGGGACCACTGGCACCTGTTATCGGTCATTAACAAACGACCATGTACTGCTAATCTGTGATCATAAAAAGGCCATCTGCTAATGCTCAAAGGTCATTAAGATGCCAGCCGTGTTTACTGTGTTCTCATTGGTGGGGCCAGTCATTTCTAAGAAAAAAGGAGCTTAAATGGTTATTGTGGTGGTGCCTGCTAATGCCGGTCTAGTTATGGGTCTGTCAGTGTTTCCATTATAAACCTGCACTCTCATCTGGTTTAGAATACAACCACAAAAATAACAGGTTAACGGAGTATGCATGTGTGTGTACATGTACGTACTTTTTATTTTCACAGAGGGGGAAACTTGAAGTGCACCAGCTTGCCTCTATTCACGTTCACAGATATTCATTAGAAAAGAAAGGTGATTTCTTCATTTCAGGTCTTCTTTTATTTAACCTGACTGATGGGCCTGTTTCATAGAAGAGCCTTCCCACAGTGCCTAAAAACTGTTTTCCTTGATAAAATAAACATCTTTCCAAAGAAGAATCCCAACTTGATGGGAGACCTTGGCCCTTCCATGCTGCTGAGAGAATTGGATTATGTGTGGATTGACCAAAGATTGGATTACAGTGTTGGGAATGTACCTTAGAAAGGGCATGTACTGAATTAAAGCTTGCCTCCCCTTTTGCCTGCTTCTCTTGCCCCCAGAAATTATCAGATAGGTTTCCCAATTGATTTTGTTTCTCTAACCCTTCAAATGGATTTATGCATGTACTTCTCTCTAAAGAGGAGAATCGAAATTATTTTTTCTTTGCTTTTTCAAGATAACAGTGAACTCATAGGAACCTATTAGAGTGATAGACCATGTTAAGTGTTCAAAGATGTTAATAATATAATCGTGGTAATCTAGAGCTAAATAATTTCATTATTATATATGTACACACTTATAAATGTGAGAAATATGTCTAGAGCGCTGAGGAACTCTTCTTATATATTTTCTTGTCTCCTCTTCTAGGATTCTCCTGGAAAGGGAAAGATAGAAATAAAGCTCAGTGTGTAAACTAATTGACCAAAGGACTCACAAACAAGTTACATAATTTTAAAATTCTATCCCCAATCTGTTCATTGTGGCTGTTAAGGAAGGTGGCTCTTATCAGTGGGTGGCCTGGCAGACCATATGTTCCACTACCTGGCCACAGCAGGTGGGAAAGACAGAACCCACTTCTAAAATATGAATTTTAGCAATACTCTGTGTGCATGCACATGTGCATATTTGGGGGTAAAACAAGCAAGCATGGTCAGACCTTCAAGGTTATATCAGTGTAGACCTGTGTGCCTAAGTGTGATTTTCAAAAACGCGGGCAGTTGGGGATTTTGTTTTGTTTTGTTTTTTGTTTGGGGTGGGGGGGGGGAGGTTGTCTTCTGAGATTCTTTAGTGATAGAGGCCAAGACTGTTGTTCAGATTTTTTTCTCCTTAATTTCTGATAGCACCGTTTCTCATCATATCCTTGCCTTTCATCTCTGCCAATTAACTAAGTAGCCAGAGCCTTGTTTTGAAAGTTCTGAGTAGTTAGTAAGCTCTTTTTTTTTTTTTTTCCCTGAGCCAAGCCAACGTGTCCTCTGGAGGCCTCTGAATGAGGGGTCTGTCCACTGCCCCCACCCCTGTCTGCCTGTTAGTGCAGGCCTGGGCTTAATCTTTTGCTTTCAACGAGTTGCAAGGGGGGTGGGAGTTATAGAGCAGGGGGTGGGGTGGTGACCGCAGGTGGCTGAAGAAAGAGGTCTTGTTCTCATGATGCTAAATGGCTGGTTAGCACTGCTTTTACTGTGAAATTCAGCTTCTGTCACTTCGTGGTTAATTGCTTTATTATTCTCAGATCCAGATTGGACCTGATTTAGTTCTGTCAGGAGCCATGACTCTTCCTGGCATTTGGCCAGGATCCTTTCGATCCTTTGATCTGAGGTTTTATAATCACATTACCGTTCAGATTGCGGCAGGAGGCATGGGGCTTTTGCTGCCTCTTTCTACTCAGAAGTGCACAGGTTTGCTCAGTAGGTGGATGGAGTGTGACTTTGACATGGGCAGGGGATTGACGATCAGGGTCTTATCCCTAACTCAGTTTCTCCTTCCTGGTATTAGGCTTTATGGGTTTAATTTGCTTTCCTCTTTTTGTTCAGCCCAAAACAGCAATGGTAGTAGGCATGGACTTGCCTCTTTGGTGGGTTGATTTTCTGCCATCTCAAAGTTGAACCCTGGGTGAGGTTTTGCCCTCTTCTTTTGCCAAAGCTTTTCTGCATCAGCTGGCTGTCCTTAATGTGAAATAAGTCAACAGGTAGTTCAAATGACCTCCCCCCTAATTGTAAGCAGAGCCTGGCTGGCCCGCATCAATTGTTCTGGGATACAGACGCCAGGCGGAAAACATCGAGTAGCCCACGGGCTGCATTGTTAGTGTGCCTGGTGCGGGTGAGGAGCAGAAGCAGCTATGGCCTGGGCTTTTTAATAGGCAGGGCTGTAAATGTCGGCCAGGCCTAAGTCACAGATGCACCACAGAGCTCTTTCAAGCCCTTATTCCAATGCTCCACTTGTAACTATTTTTAACCTTATTAAAAAGGAGCGAAATGCTTCAGCTTCACAAGCGCATACTAGAGTCTTGCAGTAAATTTCTTTGGTTTATAACTCCACCTTTGATTCAGAAGGCCAGCGGGCATGAGAACTTGGATAAACATAAATCTCCAGATCTGCTCCAGGGAACCATATGCAGTTAGGGATGTGCTAGAGACCGGCCCTGGGGCTCCAGCTGGAGCAGAGGGGAAGCAGAGGCTCCCCTCTTTGGATTTTCAGGCAGCTCAATCTTCGATTCAATCTTGCAAAGACAGAATTTGTGGCATTTGTGTAATAGAAACACAGACAAAAGTCAGAAGCATGCACCCAGGCAGGTGATGTCTGATAAATTGAGCTGCACGTGACCGGCTTCCCAGCACAAGGTCAACGGGCCCGTGGAAGCCAACTGCTGGTGTAGGAGGCAGAAGTGGGGCTGGCATTACAGGACCAAGGGATTTTTGTCTCTTTTTTTCACTTGTCACATGGCAGCTCCTCTTCTATCAGTGGCAGGAGCTAAAATCTCATTTAGAATTTCTTCTAAGCTTTCTAGTTTGGAAAGTCCTTGCTAACTTTTGAAATAAGGACTTTTGGGGGCTGGGCATAATCTTGGTCCGAGGTTCGTGCAGGGGTCTCTTTGTCGTGGTTCAAAACAGAGACTCTTGGCTGCTATACTTCTCTGAGTTTGGGTGCCCACTATGTGAAGAAGCCCAAATGGTACTACATTTTAGACCGTCAACGGGGAGGCCTGAGAAGAGCTGACATGATAACAGAAGTTTCTGGTTTAAAACTTTGGCAGTCGTTGTGAGGTGTGTGTTATGTGTACTGTGTAAGAATCAAAGGAGCATTGCCTAGGACAAGGAAGACAAGATTTCTGTCCTCCAAGAGCTTGTCATTTTATTAGAGATGCCACATCTAGTTATTGAGCCATATGGGAAGTACATGACTAGAGAGTTAACACCACTGGAGGTCAGAAAAGAAAGTATTTATGGTGCCAAGACAGGTCAAGACAGGCTGATGAGAGCAAGGGCACTTGATTCTCAGATACGGTTAAGTGTCGACTGTAGTGAACATCTAGCATTTTAACTGTTGGTGATTACTTCTCTCCATTCACTTTCTGGCGACAAAATTCTTGTCACTGTGGGAAAAATCCATTCTGCGTGGTTGATTCAGCTGGGCTGCCCCACGATGGTGTCGTGCATGTGACTGAGGCCTGGCTCATCAGAATATCTCACTGCTTTGGCTATGTTGATTGGTTCCAGCATGGACACCTGACTCGATCTGGCCAGTCGTACTCCTGAAACTCTCTTGACAGCTGTAGGGAAGACTCATTCTTTCCATTGGGTTTGCCAGGCTGGAAATGTGTGGGAGAGGGGCTGCTAACAGCTCTTCTTACATGGTGTGGAGAAGAGGCAGTTTGAGCTGAACAGAGATAAGCAGAGCTGAGAGATGGCAAGGGAGACAGACATCTTTTGGTGACATCATTTGAAGTTCTGTAGCTAGCTGTGTCTGAAGCCAGTTATGTGGGCCAATCGTCTCTTTTATCTCTGCTAGTTTGAGGCAGGTCCTATAAGGTATAATTGGGAGAATGTGACTAATATGGTGGGGAGGTGACAGTGAAGGAAATGCTTCAAGGAGGTAGTATACTTGTTTCTGTGTTAGTGCTGATGGCTCATAAAGAGTGTTAAGTAACTTTACCCAAAACAGAGCAACAACAACAGAATGTGTCACCCTGGCCGACTCCTTTCTCTTCAAGATAGGCTACATGGCAGTGTATAGGATCAAGGCAAGATGAAATGTTTATTGGTAATGGGCCCAAAAAATCCATTTTTAGAAATATATTTATCACAGTGAGCTGCCACTCAGACCTCCCCAATTTTCTTTAGAAACCTCATTATCACCATATATTCTGCCAAGAACACACTTTGAAACATGATACTTTGACCAGCACTTTCAGTTCAATATTTATTGAACTCTGTGAGTCAGGTACTATGCTAGGTTTGGGGGATGCACTGAGGAACAAGATAGACATAGTCTCTGTTCTCAAAGAACTTGTGAACTCAAAAAATAGTGTAAACTGGTATTATTTAATGAGAATAGAGTTTTCTGATGGCTTTATATTTATTAAACATTGAATGTCTAAGATCTCTCTCAAGACTTTGTTTGTCTGGGCCTCGGGACACAACTGTCTCACAGTTCCCTAACTCCTTCTTACAGTTTGTTCATCTGTGCCTTATGTCATAATCCCCTGGTCTTGATTTATTTAAGTGTTAAACTCCTGAAAGTTTGGGCCATTCCTATCAACTTGCTTTATACAATGCCAATTAAATTGTTTTGCTCAAATTAAAAGAAAAAACTAAAAAGAAGAAAAAAGAATACTGTGCCAATTCCAGCTGAATTGAGTATAATATCTTTGTGTCCCTTCCATAGCATCCTCCCCACTTACTTTCTTGGCCTGGGATATCACGAATTGTAGCATTGATAGGTATACTTTTATGCTTCTCGGTAGTGATATACTCATGGTAGCAAAATAAGTTAGCCCAAGGGCCACAAATAATGGACATTTTAGATGCTGGTATGCCTCTCACCTTGTTTGTAAGGGTAAGTGAATTAGACTTAGGTCCAAAACTGGCTCTATCACTTAGTAGTTATAGTTCTTGGATAACATTGCTTAAGGACTCTGACCTTCGATTCCTCAATGATAAAATTAGGCTAATAATAGTATCTATTTGGATATGAGGAGTAAATGAAATAAATGCATGAAAAATGCTTAGCAAAATGCCAGTGTATAAAATATGCAAAGGATGCTAATATTAGTGCGTGAATGTATGATGAAAAATAAGATCCTTACTGTCTCGAGGTGCTTACCATCTCCTCAAGGTACCTACCTATAAATTACAAACATGACAAATACCACTTTTATCAAGTGATCAAACTAACATCATTACTAACATTTATGATTTAGTAGTAATTGGCCAAATCTAAATCATGTGCCTCCTGATATGATGCACTGAAAAGGACACAATACCGTATTTATGATATTCTTGCCAAAAATACACAACCTGAATTTAATCATGCAGAAGCATCAGGCGAACCCAAGTTGAGAGACATTAAAAAAAATAACTGACCTGTACTTTTCAAAACTATCAAGGTCATGAAAGACAACAGACAGATTGAGGAACTGTCTAAATGCAGTGTGTGATCTAGGATGGAATACTGGACCAGAAAGAAAAACAGGGGACTTTAATAGGATATTTGGCAATGTTTGAATATAATCTTTAGATTTGATGATAACATTGTTTCAGTGCTAATTCCTGATTTGGGTAATTGCTTAATGGTTATGTAAGATGTCAATAGTTGAGGAATCTAAGTGAAGGGTATGTATAAATTCCTGTCAATTTTATAACATTTGGGAATCTGAAATTATTTCAAAAGGAAAAAAGAAATGCATGTAGTAGGCATTCAATAAATCACGTTGTAACTGAGGGAATCTTCCTGAATCTGGGCCAGCCATTTAGATGAGGTTGGCAGCTTTGAATGCTGCGTCTGTGCGTACCTCTGCTGGAAGGTCTGGTAACTCTGTGAGGGTATTATACATTTGCAAGGACATTCCTGGGCTGGTTTCTATCTGATCCACTCCCTATGGTATGTCCTCCTTCTCCACAGGTCCTTTGAGAAAGAAGTATGAGACAAGCAGGAAGTTATTATCTGACAGTTTTTAGAAATTGAGCTCCTCCTTTGAGGTCAGGGTGATTGTCCAGTTGATACAGATCTACTGAGAGCTCTCTGCATTGTTCAACCGTTAATTTTGCTCTGGAATCTACCATCATCCTTTCACCTGTTGGGCCTTTCCTGTTAATCATTGGGAACAGGAGGAATAATTATGGACTTCTAAAAAAGGGTTAAGTGTCCAAATCTGACATTCACATTATCAATGTAGTACATGCAATAGAAGAAAACTTGGAAAAGTTGACTAAGGCTACCAAAGGGGCATAATACGAGACTATGCAGAGTTCTAGAAGGAGACTTTGTTCCAGAAAAGCCAAACCAGAGAGAGGTTTTGAGATCTATAAAATGCAAAAGATCACGGAATGTAAATACGTATTCTTCACCGTACACGACAGAGATATATGTCGAAACGTAGAGGGACCAGTTCTTGGAAAATAACAGGAGAAGTCATCACACAATATAAACAAAACCCATCAGGTAATGAGTCTGCCAGTGATGAGGTTCTTGAAGGGTTTGCATTAACTTGTAGGAGATAGATCTGAGAGACAAGTGAAACCATGGAAGTTGCCAGACAGACACACAGGCACATCCTTCACCTAAGCCTCCTTTCTTTCTGTCCATGTTACAATCACATATCAAACTGTGTAATTTTCCTCTTCTTAATTTTGTTCATTCGTTCATAGCCCTTTGAGCATGGGCTGCTCTGTCCGAGTGAATCAGTGGTGATGATCTCATAGGAATGTTGTGAGGTTAACGAATACAAATTGTAATGTGCACTGCAGATATAAAGTGCCATAAAAATGCTAATGAATGATAATGTGCGTCCACTGGTTAGCGGGCCAGTGCAACAGGCCAAGGATAACAGAAAAAGAGACTGCCTTTTGAACACACAAAGTGCAATCCTATTCATCTGGCCTCACGCCTGCCACCATGGGAGGCTCTGGCTCGGGTCTCATTATTCACCCAAACAACTTCCTTTCCTTCTCTGTCTGGGTCTGCAAGCTGCTTTCTGAGCAAAGAAAGATTCCCTGAAACCTTTTGGCGCCATCAACAACAGCAGCAGCAAGAAAAGTTTGGCTTGAAAAATTCATTCATGGGAATGAAAAAATACAATGGAAATCTATCATTATGGATGTTTGGGAAAAAGGGAGAAAAAAGACCTGGGCTTTGTTTTGCATTTTGGTAAGAAATGATATATAGCTACATAGTAAAAACAGTTTTATTAAAAACATCTTCTCACCTTGTATTCAAAATTCGAATCGTGCCCTCTTATCATCCAGTCACTTTAGAATGAAAGTTGGAAATGCTGATACTGTGGAACTAGCCCTTGGTATTCTATCTCATAGCTGATATATTTGTCTAATACTTTGGTTTTTGAAGGCCCATTACTCAGGACCAGTGTGCAGGGCACTTCATTTTAATCCTTTCTGCTTACTGAAAACGGGAATGCTAGGAAGAACTTGTAGATAAGATTACATTCCGTCTTCTGTGTGTCCCTAGGTGGTGGGCTATAAGCCAGATAGCAAAGCAAATGGAGTTGTCATCACCCTAAGAAAAGGGTTCTGACCTCAGATTTGTGGGACTTTTGTTTAAGGAAATCCTGCTAAGGGTTCTCTGTTGGTTAGAACATTCCTTCTTGTAGAGTGGAAATTTTTAATAGCCCAACAAGTGTCCAGATATTCATAATGGGGAGTTCAGGGGCTTTGAGAACCTTAGTTTAGCAATAGAACAGGTGTAGAATTTCATTATGTCTATTCTGCCCGAATAAAAGGAACCTCTTTTTCCACTGAAGCAGCATATCTAGGACCAGTCAGGAGGCTTGGGCTATCCTGTGTTGGGAAATGTAAGGGGAATTGTGACGTTCTCACTCCATGGTGCCATCTGTGCTCCATGAATGGTTCAAGAGAGGGTGGCTGAGTGACCCAGATTAAACTAATACTTTGGTTTACACAAAGCCATCCAGCAATTATACACATGCTTGACAGTGTTATCATCATTATTTACTTTGCTATAAGCTAGATTTATAGCATTTGTAATACTAAGCATAAGAAACATTAATAGCTTTACTAATTATATCACTACTTTACTGATACACATAGTGATAAAAATGCCAAGTAAAGTGAACTAGTAAAACATTTTTAAGAGGATTTTAAAATCAGTTACTGATTGACGATGTCTTTGGTGAGTCTTGGGGTTTGAATGGAGAGGACAGCCTTCTTTGTAGATTTAATCTTGCCTTCCTGCCTATTCATAATAAATTGAAAGTCATTCTGCCTTAACCCGACTATAATCAACTGAACCATGTATTTAATATGGAGCCAACAAAATGTACTTTGTTTTGGATCAGAGCTAAATGAACATCCAAGCGTAGAGAAGGAGAGAGGGAGAGAGAAGGAGAAAGAGGGAGGGTGAGAGGGAGAGAGGAAACAATCATAAATGAAGTGGGGGGAATAAAGAGAACCGAGTAACTAACATCGTGCGTCTCCCCATTCTGGTTATTGATCTTGCTCTGTGTTCTCCAGAAAACACCTTGTTATAAATGAGGATATTGAGTGAAGAAAAAGAGTTAATAAATCCACTGCCTTTGCCACAACTGCTAATGGAAATCCATGAGCAGTTTCAGTGCTGGACAAGTAAAAAGACCAAACTCAGAGTGGAGGGCATAGTGGATAAGAATGGGTGGGCAGCGTGTCTGGTCTGTGAGTTGAAATGGTGGGCAACATTTTTTGTGGATTGCAGCGCACAATTCCTGAGGTCCTGAGTGTTGACCTATATAACAGGTCAGCAGCAAGGCTGCCTACTCTGTCCTATAACAGGAGATACCTGCTTTTGTAAATGAAGTTTTACTGGAACACAGCCATACCCTTTCATTTAAGTGTTGTCCATGGCTGCTTTTGTGGTACAGCCCAGAGTTGAGTAGTTGCAACAGAGGTCTTATGGCCCACAAAGCTGAAAATATTTACTATCTGACCATTTTTTTATTTTTTTATTAAAAAAATTTTTTTAACGTTTATTTATTTTTTGAGAGACAGAGAGACATAGAGCATGAGCAGGGGAGGGGCAGAGAGAGAGGGAGTCACAGAATTCGAAGCAAGCTCCAGGCTTTGAGCTGTCAGCACAGAGCTCAACGGGGGGCTCGAACCCACGAACCATGAGATCATGACCTGAGCCGAAGTCAGGCGCTTAACCGACTGAGCCCCCAGGCACCCTATTATCTGACCATTTATTTAAAAAAAGATTACTCTAAAAAATTGCCCATTTTTGTTATTATTTTTCACTAGGGTTCAATATATGCCTTCTTCAGAAATTTTCACTGCCTACCCGAATGCTATCTGAGCATCAGGAGACAGGGATGGGGGTGGGCACGGTGGGTGTGTAGAAGAAGGCCTGTTTGTACAAAACAAGAAGTGTGACCCTTCAAAAAAAGACCTCGGTTGCATTAGATAATCCTGATTTTAAATGTCTAATCTTAAAGCTATAACTCAGGGATAAAAGAGTGTGAGTATTTTTATTTGTGGTTTGTGGTGGGTCTTATTGCATTTCTCCGTCTTCTTAAAGCTGGCTGGGAGGTTCATAGTAGGGAATAACTCACCTAAGCCAACTTGAATGAATTCTCCACTACCACCTCCCTGAAGAAAATTCCTAACATGGAAAATTCATTTCAGCAAAAGAGGTCTCTATTTTTGAAATGTTTTGACCTGATTTAGAGGCTAGATATAAATAAAAAGGACAGAACTGTTTACTCCCTAAACGTATGATAAAATATTTGAGAGCTCACCCATACTGGATGCAATCTAACAATATTTGCAAAGTAGACATTGTATTTCTGTTGCTTTCATTTCTCTGTGAACAATTCTTGGATTTTCCATCACACTTGATCTCATTGTTGCCTGTGTAGAATTCAACACCCTATAAAGTTCAGCTGAAATTCAACCACTTTCATGACTGGTTCTCAACTAATTCACAGTGGAAAACTCACAGGCTTTGCAATCAGATTAATCTGAGTTCACATCCTGGCTCATCCATGGCTGAGGGGCCGCAAGCAAGTTACTCCTAGCCTCTGAGGTTCCAGTTCCTCATTTGTAAGTAGGTTACAAACTCAAATCTCAGAACTGTTATGAAAATTAAATAGGATGATGCACATAAAGAGCTTGGAGGATGATAGACTTTCAGTGAGTTATGATATTATTTTCTTGGGTGCAAGCCTTCTGCTTTGACTAACAGCAATTGCCTGCACCCGTTAAGTGACACTTTCTGTATACTGTTTCACATTTTTAGTTTCTTTTCATAAACGTACTCCCCTTCCCCAATTGAATTTTGTGCTTTTAGGAGTGGGCACCACGTCTGTGTATCTGTTCAAGTGTATTGCAAAATAATAGGTATTTAATAAATTTCTGGATTGATTATGGGTCTTTGCTTTGTTGGGTGGATAAGGAGAAACCAGAGCAAAGAGACTGCATATTTGCAAGCTCACTAGATTGTCCCAGAGACTGTGTGAGGGAGTGGAGGGCCCTGCCTCGCCCCAGTGTGATAAAATATCCAGATGTCTATATTTGCAAAATGGGAGAGATGGAGTAGAGCTACTTTTGAAATGCATGGTCCTGCTCAGAGGGCCTCAATCTGTTTTTTTTCTTCTCTGCCTGCAGCCCCATGAAAACATTGCTTTCCCATACAACACTGAGATTAGCCTATCAGTGAGGCTAGCTTACTTAACAAATTAATTATGCCTTCAGTAGGGAAGATAGCCCTACAATTAACTTTTACAAATTTATCATCTTTAGATTACTGTTCTCACCTGAGAATGTGTCAATATTGCAGTAGGCATTTTTTGAAACATAATTTAAATGTAATAAAATTGATCCTTTTTAGGTGTATGTTCTATGAATTTTGAGAAACTTATGCAATGTGTAACCTTCACTACAATGAAGTGAGAATATTTCCATTATTCCACAAAGTTTTCTCATGCCTCTTTGTAGCCAATTTACCTCCTCTGATTCACCAGCCCCTGGAAGCCTCTGATCTGATTACTGATCTTATAATTTTGCCCTTTCGAGAACGCCATATAAATAGAATCACACAGTATGTGTCCCTTCCAGCCTGGCTCATGTCACCTAGCAAAATACTTTTGCGTTTCATCCATATTGTTTCTTATCATTCCTTTTTATTATCGAGTATTCCAGTGTGAATGCACCATGATATATTTGTCCATTCACCACATTATGGACATTTGGGTGGTGTCCAGCTTTTAGTGCCTATAAATGAAAGTGCTCTAAATATTTGTGCACAAGGTTTCAGTGTGTTCATGTATGAAGAAATGGGTGTGGGATTCCCTTGAGTGAGGAACTGCTGGGTCATATGGTTAAGTATATTTTTAACTTTATAAAAACCTGTCAAATTATACTCCAGAGTGGTTTTACTATTTTGCATTCCTAAGCAGAAATATGTAAAAGTTCCAGTGGCTCCATATCTTTGTCAGGATTTTGTACTGTCATTTTTTTTTTAATTGGATCAATTCTAATAGCTGGGTAGTGGTATCTCACAGTTTTAATTTACATTTTCCTAATGGCGAATGACGTTGACCAACTTTTCGTGTGTTTCTTTTCAATGAATGTATCGCCTTTGGTGAAGTGTCCCAACCTTTTGCCTATTTGCTTTTCTCTTTTTTGGAGGGGAGAGAGTTGTTTGTGTTTGCAACAGGAGTTTTTAATTATACCATATTTTTGCTAGTCAACACATAATATTTCATGACATGATACTACAGGGAGTCAGTCCACTGTCATCTTGGAATATTCCTTTCATTACCTTGTATTATAGGTAAAATTTATTATAGAAACATATTAGCTGAAAGTCCAGAGTGAGCAAACTACCATGGTTTCTTTCAGCATCATGGTGACATAGCCCTCTGTCCATTCTCTCTCCTCATCTACGCCCCCCTTCTTGTTGGTGGGGCACACACCAAATATCCTTTTGCCCAGGGCCTTTGACCTAGGGCTCATTTTACCTGGAAAAGTCTCCCCCAAACTTTGCATGGCTTTTATGTGTCTCCTTCTTTCACTTTGTTCAGGTCAAATGTTACCTTCTTCGGTAGGCTTTCCCTGACCAGACTATGTAAAATACATCTGCTTCCTCCACATCCTCCTACTTTAATACTTCTTTGTACTGTTTGTCACTACCTGGTATGCTATGCTATGTGTTATTTATTTGTTTACTTACTTTCTCTCTCCTCCCACGGAACTGTAAGTTCCATGAAGGAAGGAACGTGGCCTGTTTTGTTTCTCTGCTAGATTCTAGAGCCAGAATAGTGCCAACGATATAGCAGGTATTCAATAAATTGTAGGAAGAATTAATAAGTCTTAAGGAGAAAGGTGAGAGAAATGCTAATTAGCTGAATTTTTAGACAGGCCTGCACATCATACCAGACCTGGCCTGCTCCCAGCACTTAAGAGTTTATTAAGCTATTTCACATTTGACCCAGGTGAACTCCTAAACTAAGCTTCCTTGGCCTAAACCTGTATAACATCTCCAAGTAGATGTGATGGTCCTTTAAAATACAGGCCTAAGATGGCAGCAAATAGAAGTAGCAGTGACTGCCTTTGTTTGAGGCCCGCTGCCTGATCTTTCTTTGTCTCTGGCTGGTTTATTCATGCAGCAAAGCAGAAACAAACTTCACGAGTACCTGAGGATTCTCTCTCAGGTACGCTCTGTGAGTGGGCTTGGATTCTTCTGTTCTGGATTGCTCCAGACTTATTTTCTCTCTCTTGTGCTTTCTCATGTTGCATATGCAGACACGGCATTTAATTCTTCACTTTCCCTGGCTTCCCTCTGAGTAGACTGGGGGAGTCCTGGGGAAGGGTGGTGCCCCATGATGCAACGGATGGGCTAGCCTTGAGTTGGAGGTCTCCAGGGTTAGGACCTTTAAGAAGTTCCTCCTCTTTCATGAGACTGAGATCACAGTGGAGTCAAGGGTGGGTTCTCCATCCTTTCCATACTCTGTGCTCCTGCTCGTAAATAGTTTTCCATACCTCGTTCAAATCCACACACTTTCCTGAATTGGGATGTGATAGAACACGCTCTGGGTTGGGACTAATGGGAAAGGATAGAGAAGTTCCTAGGACAAATGATCAGTTAACTAACCGATCAAATGAACAACAAAATACCAGACCCTTAGCAATAAATGGCTGCTTTTGAAATCAAGAATATCCCCCAAGAAAGAAAAAAAAAAAAGTTTCTAAAAATGTGCTGTTTCTTTTTTTTTTATTTGATACAGATATTCAGATTTTTCAGTACATTTTCAAATCAAAAATTATTGGAAGAAAATGACAACCTAACCTACATTAATAAAACACAAAACAGCATTTGGGCCTTTTTATTGTCAAGACTTCACAAATAGGAGAAGGTGTTACGAAGAGCAAAGGGATACCGTTTGTAGCATTTCCCTTGGGCTGAGGTGCTTTATAATGTGTAGGCTTGCAGATTCTGGTTTTCAGAAATCTTCTAAGCTGAGCATGTTTCAGAACTGATCTTTGCCTTCTTGGTGATCTTAAGCAAAATTATGAAAATCTTCCCAAATCCTGATTTTATAACACCAAGAAATACTGACAGTGATGCTTCAGGAGGTTAATGATGGTCTAATTATCTTGCACCAATAAGGAAAAAGAGTCAGCCTTTTGGCAAGATTATGTCAGAACTAGTCAGATAATATAGATATTTCTACCTCCACACATTTTCTAAAGGGGGATGTTGCCGCTTTAATTAAATGTTATATGAATACATTTCAAATAGATCCAAACACAGGGCAAACTCTGTTTCAGAACTGTTTTTCTTACATTTAAAATGTATTTGAAATGTAATTAAAAAAAAAAAGATAACGGGAAAGAAAAACTAAAATAACTCGAAACAAGCAGAATATAGTAGCTCATCATTACACTAATATATCAAACAATGTGATCTTAGCTTAATTATCCCCTTTGAGAGTTGAGAAAACTAAGCACAACCTTCAATTTACAGCTGTTTGGTGCCGGGAACCTGAATTATTATCGGAGAAGAAGGGGGGAAAAAGTTTATTTATTGTGACCTCCACTCAGTTTTTATTCATTGTGGAAAATCTGTATATTCACAAATGAGGGCTATTCATCCTTAGACCACAGCATTCTTCAGCTGTCCAGGCCTACATCAACTGCACTTCTCCAGCTTTTGTGTTCATCTCGAAGGCTCTTCATCCAGATTGTTCATCATCTTGATGGTCGAGCTTTATCTTGCTTTTGTGCAGCTGCATTCCGCTTATCCAAAGTGCTGAGAGAGACGAAGGAGAGGGAGAGGGAAAAGAGCGAGCAAGCAAGCAGGAGAGACCGAGCAGGGGAGAGTGGGAGAATAGAAAGGAGAAAAAGCAATGGCCGGTGCACATATGAGGATAATTTGTAGTTTCTCAATAATAATATAAAAAAAAGGAGGACAGGCTAATTACTGGCTTAACTAGGGCAGCCTGTGGATCTTCATGTCAAAAGGACTGCCCGTAATTATTTGCCATCAAAGCACATTCATATTGTGGCACAAAAGAAGGGCCTTTTGCAAATGGATCTTGCTAATAAACAGGGCTGAGAGGAGCATTATGTGTCTCCCTGGTTGCAGGCACATTAACACAGTGACATGGAGCATAACTCGGGGCCTGAGGAAAAAAACACCAGAATGATAATTATCCCCTGCCCCTCCCCAGCTCCCTCTCGGTCCCTTTGTGTTGGATGAGGAAGCCGAACATGACCTATTGGAGGGCCCAAGGCAGGCTATTAGTGACCCCAGAGCCCTGACAAGGTGCCTCTGTTCTTTTAAAAGCCTGCCTCTTGATGTCAGGAGGGCCACGTGGACGGGCTGGCTCAGCTCGAAATGGTCCAGCAAACACTTCAACCTTAAAGACACCTGGAAGGTCATGACCAATTTAATGCAGATGGAGACAGCAGAGGAGACAAGGCTCTGTTGAATCTGGGTGCTGAAGTTTCTTACTCCCTTTTCTTTTTCTTGATTGTCCACACTTGCTCTCAAGCATGTATTTAAGTCCTCAAAACTAGATCTGGGCGGGGGAAGAAAGTTCTCTCTCTTTCTCTGTTAGTAAATGGAGAGAGTTTCAGGGTGAAAAAAGGTGGATACAGATAGAGCCCCTTGGGTTAACCCTGCTTCTGGCAGATGTGACCATCCTGATTACCCAAAGGTAGGGGTTAGTTGGGGCGGGCAGGGGCCTGCCTTTCTTGCTTCTTGCTGGGCAGGTGCAAGAGGTTCTTGTGCAGTAGAGGCTCACCTGTGAGCTAGGCCTGCCTGATGCTGGCATTGCCAGAGCTTCAGACCCGCTCAGAAGGCCTGAGGCTGGTTCTGCTTTTATAGAGCAGTTGCTAGTAAAGCAAAGCGCCCGTAGTCAGCTTGGAAAATGTACCCAAGACCATTAAGATTGGGTTGCCTTTCCTCTTTCCTTCTTCTTCACTTTCTGTCTTGTGATTTTTCTGTGGGAGGTGCCTTCTGACAGGGGGGCACCCCAGAACCCAGAATGTGGGGGAAGGTATTCTATCTTACATGCACCATGAGCAAAACCAATCCCTGGAACTCTTATTTTACCAGCAGAGAAATTAAGGGTGATAATTTGCATTGCAAAACAATGCTTGCTTCACAAATGCCGATTTTCCTGAGCATTTAAATATTTAATTATTTGAAAGGTTGGAGGTTGATGAACTTCAAGTTAAAATGTTATGAGCCATTTCTAATGGAAAATCTACTGGGAATGACTTAGAAACACTGAGAGATGTGTATCTGTGGGAAAATAGGATTAAGGGTTTTTAGGATTTGACTTAAACTGATCAGGAGTTTGCCCTCTATCTGAAGCAGGTTGAGCCTAGGGAAATGGCACGATCTCAGCTTGTAAAGTGCCCAATAACCTGCCTGCCTTCCTTCCTTCCTTCCTTCCTTCCTTCCTTCTGCTGTCCCCCACCCCACCTCCTTCCTCTCCAAATATCTTAGCATAAAGAAATTGGGGTGCTGACATACTAATTATAGACATAAAATTTCCAAACTATTAGAGTGGTTAAAAAGAAAAAAAGTTGAAACCTTGCTATTCTTTATTTGAATCTCTCTATCCTGGACCTCTATCTCTGAAACGTTTAACTCTTATATCCGACTGCTCGTAAGACCTCTACTCTACACTAGCATATCAAATACACATCTTAAACCCAACATATCCAGAAAGGAATTCATAATCCTCCTCCCCCACCCCGATAGCCTTATTCACAGTTTTTCCAATCTCCATGGATGTCAGCTGCAACTTTCCAAGGCTAAGGTCAGAAACTTTGTAATTATTCTTGTCTCCTCTCTTACCACAACCAAGCTACCAGAAAATACTGTTGGCTCTACCTTGAAAATACATTCAAAATGGAACTACAACTCAGTCACCTCCACTGATACCTTGGTCTGAGCCATCATCATCTCATGCCTCCATGATTCCAGTAGCAGGTTTAACAGGTTTCTGCCCCATTTGATCTACTCCTAAATTGGCAGCCAAATTGGTCCTTTTAAGCTGGTCATGTTGGAAGTTTGTTACAAAGGCCCACGAGGTTCTGACTTTATCTCTTACTTTTCCTTCCCTTTATCATTCCATTCGAGCAACAGTGCCCCAGAAATTTTCCCATAAACACATAGTAAGAATGCTCTGCACCTTAGTACACTCAACTCCCTCACCTCCGAGTCATTTTTCAGAACTCACTTTCTCAATGAAATGTATCCTCAACACCGTATTTAACCCTGCAGTTACCTACCACCCCCAGCACCGTGATTCCTGGCACCCTTAGAAATGCTGAAATTTTTACTTTAAAAAGTAGAAAGGGGAGTCTGATTGTTTGTCATGATTTCCCCTTCCCATGTGTGGAAAAATCCATGCCAAGCAGTTCTCCAGTTCTCAGCATATACTGACTGGGTGTAAAACTTGACTCTGTTCTGACACTGTCTACCTGGAGATAGTATCAGATCCCACAGGTTGAGGGCTCAGTCCCCCAAGACTGCCCCCTCCTTAAGACACCAATGGCAAGGCCAGATTGTTACCTGCACTTCTAAGCAGCTGGCTATAAATCAGAGGTTCCCACAGCTCGGCTCCTACATTGGAATAATTCACTGAAGTCGCTGACAGAACTCAGAGAAACATTTACTTACATTTACCAGTATAAAGGATGTTATGAAGCATACAGAACAATGGCCAGATGAAGGGGTTACATGAGGTGAGGTTCGGAAGGGTTCTGGCACAGGAGGTTGTGCCCCCATGGAACTGGAGTATGCCACCCTCCAGGCACGTGGGTGCTATAACCAACCTAAAAGCCAATCGTATCTGATTACTTGAGAGTTTTTATAGAACTTTAATTTCCAGCCCTCCCTTTCTCTTTCCAGAGATTGGTGGGTAGGGCTGGAAGTTCCAACTCTAATCACTGGGCCTCTTGGGACCAGCCAGATCGGACACCATCTCAGGGCCCCGCCCTAGGTCACTTCATTAGCATAAACTTAGGTGTGCTCAAAAGGGGCTCCTTAGGAGTAACAAAAAATACTCCTGTCACCCAGGAAAGGGGTTTAGGAGCTTTGTGCCAGGAACCCTGGACAAAGACCAAATAAATACATTTCTTATTACACCACACCCCTTTACTGTGCAGCTGTGGGCTCTGTCAGCAACCTGGAGGACATTAGCAAATTCGTGAATCAGCTTGCACTGCTTATTGTGAAGGAGAATCATTTGTTAGCTTAAGTAAAACCTGGATTAATTACAACTGTCTGTGAAAATATTGACTAAGGAGGTCTTTAGTATACATTTAAGAAAGGTGAAAATCTCACAGACTCATGAAATTCAAGCCCTCTTTTTGTTCATCAGTAGTAGTTGGGGCAGTAATAAAAGCAGACACTTTGGTTCAACTGAATAATGATACAGGAAAAAATAATTAGGGTTTCAAATAAATGATTTTGCAAAGCTTTTTTCCCGGGGTATCTGTGAACAAATGGAGTGTGTGGAAGGGTGGACAAGCAAGACAAGAGAATGTACTTAGAGGTGGCTCTCCGAAGAAGTTGTTCTTTCAGTTTGTTCCCTCCTTTTGTGTGACTTGGGAAGAAACAATCCTAGAAAACCTCGTGAGAACAGTTCTGAAAAGATTTGAAAATGCTTATTTTCTGTAGGTTAACATATGAGGGAATGGGGTTGGTGGCATATTGTGACCCCTGTTTAATGTTGATCCTAAACTTCTTAAAAGTGTGTGTTGGGTTCCCTGTCCATGTTTCCAGCTCCTCAGTGTATTACTGTTCAAAATTATTTACTTTGGTTTAAAATCATATATGTGATGTCAATTATTGACTTAGAAAACATGCCTTGAGTAAAGTGTTTGTTGATATTAGCACACGCAGAAGAGTCTTTGTGGAAGAAACAATGCTACCTCTTCTTTAAAGATAGAAAAGTAGAACCAATCAGGGCTCCCATTGTGGGCCTGGGCATCCTGAGCGGGACTGAACAATCTTTCAGGGTACATTTTCAGGAACCCTCCTGCAAACAAAAGGGGACTTCCTTTTCCCTTCTATAGCCTGGTTTTTGAAACCAAGTGGAATCTGTCGCATAATTGTTGCCATAAGGAGAGGCCTCATTCTGTGTCTGAATCCTTTATACCCTCATGTCCCTGAAAATGCCTTTCCAGAGAGAAGTGTGCAGGAGAGTCAGTGGATTGGGTGCCGCGGTCCAAAATCCCCTACAAAAGACAGAAGAAAATAGAGTCCCAGCCTGTAGTGTGTGGATCAAAAGAGAGGAAAATAGAATAGTTACATTTAGAAAGCTTATATGGATCTAGCTACTCATTAACACCATCAGACAATATGGACGTATTTATTCTTTAACAAAAGCTGACCACCCACAGAATGAGAGAGAAATTCTGATACTTACCTCATTTTTCAGGGTAGAATTTTTTGTTATTGTTATAGTAGTATTAATATATAGTAGTGTCAGTAGTATAGTTAGTATTTTCTCCTTTCCTAAATGGTAATGTGTGTTTGCATCCTTTATATCCACGTTTAAACCTAAGTACACACATACACACACACATATACATGCATGTGCACATAAAGAAAAAATATGTCTACTGTGTGTGTATGTATGTACAGAGCAAGATATATGTACACATGTGTGCATATTATATATACATATATGTGTTTATATTTATATATACACGTATATAGGTCTTACATATACACACACACACATATATACATATATATATATATATATATTTAAAAGTTTATTTATTTTGAGAGAGTGAGAGTGCAACCAGGGGAGGGGCAGAGAGAGAGGAAAGAGAGAATCCCAAATAGGTTCAATGATGTCAATGCAGAGCCTGACATGGGGTGCAATCTCACCAACCATGAGGTCGTGGCCTGAGCCGAAATCAAGAGTTGGACGCTCAACTGACTGAGCCATCCAGGTTCCCCAAGTCATATATATATGTTTATTAAAAAATTTCCAAGTCTTCCAACAAGACCTAAAGCATGTAGTGTCTTTTTTGCTGTAGTGTGATACATCTTTCTTTAAAACACATCATAATATTTCATATTGCAAGTAATATACATTCACTGCAGAATATTTGGGCTGTATAGGAAAGTACAAAGGAGAAATAAATATCACACAAAAATCATATAGTACAACTATCTAAAGAAAACTACTATTACTGTACTTTGTTTTTGTGTTTATGTGGGATACTTTTTAATTTTGGTTGTCCCCAAACTACTATTCTCTAAGAGGATATGTGAAACATATGTCTCACATGTGAAACAAATAAATTGTGGCATAATTGGTGCATTCATTTTGGTATTTTAAGACAATGCACTTTTTTGTTCAATAAATCTCCTTTTCTGAAGTACATACTTATTCTTTGCCCATCCATCCATCCATCCATCCATCCATCCATCTATCCATCCATCCATCTATCCATCCATCCGTCCATCCATCCATGTATCTTTCCCATGTGTACTTACAGATCTTCAAGTAATGTTTTTCATTTCCATTAGGATTTTAGGTTTTCCCACCTAACTAGTCTCTTGCATTATCCTAGGTCTACCCAAACTCCATTTTGGTAATGTACCACATGGTAGTGATTTTGTTTCCTTGGTATTTTTTTTTCCCACTGCCTCTTACCTCCTTCAGTCCTTTAGCAATTCATCTCAGTGGCTTGGATTATGATGTCACTGTTCATCCACTTTAACCTGTTAGTCTGAGCTTTTCCTTTGTGGGTACCATCTGTAGTTCATCCATCATGCCTTCATCTCTTTTTACTTTCTCAAGGTTTTTTCATCTTTGTACCTATTCTTCACCTCCCTTTTATAATCACTTCTTCCCATTTGACTTGGGCACAGCAGTCAATCATTTCAACTACGTCCTATCTCATACATTCAGCTTATTAATGAATTTATCACCCCTTCCCACACAATGCTGAGGAAATCTTGTGATTTTTCTGATTGATAAAAATTTATGATATCCAACCTTAGTTAAAATTTTAAAGCTGATGAAAATAACTTTTTAATGGCAAATGCATCCCTTTCCCTTTCTTTCTGATGTTTTATTATTTCTTTAAACTACAGTTCTGTCCCTAGGCCTCTTTCTTTTAGTGGGCAATCTGACTGCTACTATCAGAAAGAAAAGCAAGCTCATGGAAGTTGGTGTGGTATGGTGGAAGAATAAGGGACTCTGGACTTTGCTACATTACACTTTTGGCTTCAACAATTACCATCTGTATGACTTTGACCCTTGACTTAGTCCTTGAAAAACTTTCATTTTTTTTATTTTGAAAAATTTACCAACTTCATAGGATTTGTCAAGAAAACTCAATGACACGATATGTTCAAAGAATTGTAGCTATTATTCTTATCAGGTAGCAGTGCTCTCAACTTCCTTTTCCATTGAGTTCTAAGTTTATTTGTATCTTTGTCCTTTCTTACTCCTTCCCTATTGGTTTAGAAGAAGATATAGCAACTCCTTCCAAGACTAATAACCTGGAGACTGTATCCTGCATCCTGGACCTTGGCTCCATCAGGTATTCTGTCTCTTTCTTGCATCTTCAACTTGAGTGACCACACATCTTCCTCATGTAAATGCCCATTCTCTCCAAATTCCTTCCTTCTTGACAATGGTTTTTTGAACATATGACTATTCATAACTCACAAGTGTAATCTTTTTACTTTTCAATCTTGTGCTCTTGGCGTCTTGTTAACCCCTTTTCTGAAACTGTTTATAAAAGTGTCCTATGACTCCTGATTGGCAACTTCAATTGGAGATGGGCCTTGGTTTTCAGCCCAGGAAGCATGAAGAGAACATTGTGCTTCCAGTGCTTCTATTAGACTTGGTTGCCACTCACACTGTGGTGCTATGACACTGTATTGTTATTGGGTTGTCTTTCTCACCTGGTAGATGATGAATGTCTTGAAGAGAGGGCTTTATTCCTAAAAGCCAAACTGAAGGATAAACACACACACACACACACACACACACACACACACACAACCACATTGACTCCAAAGACTGTTGTCGCGAAAAGGAAACTTGACATATAAAGATTGCCTTATATACACCCTGAGGTTTGTAAGTGCTAGGAATGGGCATCTTTTCATGTTTAGTGAGTGTTACCAGGACATTTCTGACATTGCCATCAGCCAGTCAGCAGATATTTATTTATTGACAGTGCTAGATACTGTCATGAGTAATAGGAATTCAGTTCTGAATAAGACCTAACTGTCTTTGCCTTTTGGGGCTGGTTGAAGGTTCAAGGACTTGAATTCTGTACATCTACCCCTCCCCACAGGACATATTAAACACTTAAATTTTACAGCTTCACACTTAGAACTTTTGGGGGGAGAGAGTTATGTTAGAAGTTTCTGTCATTTTCACTTGGGTAGAAAATGTATTTTTCTCCAGACTCATCTGGAGTCAGGGATAGAGTCAGTAAATTAAGTTTAAATTTCAGTAAGTATTTTTGACTTCTACATAACAATGATTGCATAATATGGGAATATGTACACTTGTTATTTAAAAACTGAGCACCTGTGAACTTAGGCACATCCTTGCATGAAGGTTTTGTACAGATGGCACAGGTCTAAGGAAGGAGTCACAAGCACTAGAGAAACATATCCAGTTTGGAAAGTTTTGCTTTTTAAGGTCCTCTGTGTAGAAGGAATTATGGAACAAATTTCACTTTGAAAGGACCAGCTTTAAAAATAGCCTGTATATATATACACATATATATGTATATATATAAACAGAAATAGTCTATCATTGCTTTAAATCTCAATATGTGATATTTTCCATTCTGAGATTCCTGGATATATATATATATATATATATATATATATATATTCCAAATATATATGGATTTCATAACTCAGTAGCCTGCTTGTTATTGAACCAGACATACATTTGAAATATCCTTATCACGATTATGTAACTTCTGAAAAACTGAGTACCCTACTTTGAAAATATTTAAGACTATGTAATGCATTATCAGTACAAGATGATACTGCATAGTTTGTTTTGAAACTGCTATTGTTGTTGGAGTACAACACATTAATCACTGCCACTGGGGTTTTTGCTTTTTTAATATAATCAGAAGAGAAATATGCTATGATCACCCCAACCAAAGTGCTGGAAGAACTGAAGCCACCTGTTGGCATCTTCCAGATGACAACTTTGAATGTATGTCAGTATTATCATATCTTTTTGTGCTTGAATGAAACTGTGACCCTCTTAGCATCTTTTCGGTGTTGCCCATACATTTATCCTCTCTTGTCCTTTGTTTGGTTTTTGGCCCCACTTTTTCAGCAGTTTGGGAGAATTATATGAGACTCACACCATTGGGAACCTGGGGATGATGGCAAGGGGACTATCTTTTGCACTTCTGGGGTTTCACAGAAGTTTGAACAATGTTTAACACTTGTAAATGCTTAACAGATACTTTTCATAAGTCTGAATGGAGAAGCATGATTGCTTTTTTAAAAAGATTTTATTTATTTATTTATAAATCCAAGTTAGTTAACATATAATGTAATAATGATTTCAATAATAGAATTTAGCAATTCATCACTTACATATGATACCCAGTGCTTATCCCATAAGTGCCCTCCTTAATGCCCATCACCCATTTAGCCCTTCCCCCCACCCAACACCCCTCCAGCAACCCTCAGTTTGTTTTCTGTATTTAAGAGTCTCTTATGGTTTGTATGATTGCCTTTTAAGTCTGTGTGACCACTGTGGTCTGAAATCATGGTCCTTTCCCATTTGAAAGGCACCTTCTCCATCTACTTATATCTGTTCTCAATAGAAGATGGCTATTGAGGCTCTGAGAGATGACCCTTAGAGAAGTCTTGACTTCAATAAAGTTTATTTCCAGTCTTCTCAGACCAGTTACCTACTTCGAAGGTCCCTTGTCCTTTACCTGTGTTTTCTGTTTCCTCGTGTACTCCAAGAGCAAAAAGATTTTGCAGGAAAATCTGCTTTTTAATAGCAGCCAATGCTTTAACCTAAAGGAGTAGCTCTAAATTCAGGTATTGGTCAACAAGGAGGGGAAGAAGGTATTTGGGGACAATTGGGATTTCCTGGAACTTCTTGAAATCCATTGAGTTAGGCCACCAGATCCTGTGCCCACAGATGAGACGAGTCCTAAAACTGGATAATGTTTGATTCTGGTCAAGGGATATTCTGCATGGGCATGGATTGGGATTTCCCTTATTTATTAAACTTAAAAAATTCTTATGACAAACAGTTTTTAAATTATATAGATGAAAGTTTATTTTCTTTCTGACTTAAAGGCCCCTGCCTCCCTACCACACCCACAGGCATGTACACTCATGCTCACACAGGTACATGCTTTTTGTATCCATCATACATCAACACTTCATTCTGTCTCCCTGTTAAGCTTATCCACATATTTGGGCAAGGGTAAAGGTGGGAAATGTGCCCCCTATCCAAGCAATCTCAGTTTATTGAACCTGTACAGCATTTATCAGGATTCTAAGACCAGGGACTGTTTGTCTTTGATAACAAATGCCAGCCATCAGGTCTATAGTAAACCTAGGAAAAACTGGGAAAAATCTTTTTTCATGTAACTGTCTTGTAGAAAATAATTTGCCCCAGACATTTTCATCTTTGAAAGAATGTAGATTTATAGGCTTGATTTCTTAATCAGGGTGAACTTTTGTTAATGTTTCATGGCTAGGATATATATGGTCGTGCCATGGACCCAGTGGTGATATTAGTAATAAAGACAATATTATTAATATCACTACATCAATATAAAAAGAGTTATAGAGTTAACATTTGTAAGACAAAAAAAAAAAAGAAAGAAAGAAAAATCCCAGGTTAACAGTTGCCTTCTCTGCCATTAACTCACTCGTTGGCAGTATTTTATGCACTCATATAGTTTATATACCAAGACTAGTATTTGGCAAGAACAATCAAAGACACACAAAAACAACCAGTTGCTTCTTTTTTTCCCCTTGCTTTTCATTTTCCCCTCCTCCTCCTTATGATGAAATTTTATTATTTCTTTGAAACTCCGAATCAGCCTCTAGTGGGGGGCCGTGTCCTTTTAGAGCCAAAGTACAGTATTTGAACTTTGCTATCACATAACACTTTCTGAGACTGCTTGTCTGAAATGACTTAATTTGCACTGCAGGACCAGCCCTGAACCCACAAATACTCCAAAAAGCCACAGTGAGCCAGGGCAGCAGACCTATTACTAATTTTTTATTAAAATCCCTGAGGCACCCAACACAGGGCCCCAAAGCAGCTTTAATAATAGACAACATACAGCACATTTTTCTTGTATTGCCATGTAATCAAATCTGAGGCTGCTGTTCACTTTCTTTGTTTTACCTAGAGGACCGGCTTCCAATTTAGTTGTGGCCTACTCTAAACTGATTTTTCATTGTAATTAATGCCTACTTTGGCCTCAGCCACTTATACAACTTTCCATTAGAGGTTTGCAGCCATCCACTGAGTCTTTTACTAAGTTACCCTCACAGACCTGCTATAGCTGCAATTTTGTTAAAATCTTTCTTTTTATTATTTTTTGTAAAGAATTTTTAAATTGCTTAGCTAAATAGTTAAAAAACATTTTCCTTCTTCCTTCTTTCTGTGCTGTACCTATTAAAATATTTGGGCAGAGGTCCATGTTGGAGAAAAATTCTCTCTCTCTGTCTCTCTCTCTCCCTCTCTCTCTCCCTCTCTCTCTCCCTCTCTCTCTCCCTCTCTCTCTCCCTCTCTC
>NW_026057578.1:75994647-76033454 GCF_023721935.1 Panthera uncia | reverse complement strand
CTCCCTCTCTCTCTCCCTCTCTCTCTCCCTCTCTCTCTCCCTCTCTCCATCCACCCCCTTAGCAGCCTCCGACTACCGCAGCCTTGAAGTGATTTCAGAAAGGCTAGTGGAACTTACTTAGATCCAGGGACTTCTGTGGCTAATTTTCTGTCTTTTTGTGCTGTCCATTTCCTCTGAAATAGTACCTGAGGTTTAAGGTTCTTCAGCAGAGGATGTTAGGAGACCTCTGCAAACATTCGGGCAACAACCTTCCCACCACTAACCTTAAAAAAGATTATGGCAGTGGGCCCAGGGTCAGATTGAATAGATGAAAAAGTATATGGCATGCCTTTGCTGCTCCCTGAACCTTTCTCTGTTGGCTGGGCTGACATTTTCAGTGACTTTTCTTAGAGTCTTGTTTAGACTGTCTTCCTAGAAAATTCTGGATCTGTTTACTACCCATCTTCTCTCACCTCCCTTGGCATTACCAAATCACAAGGAACAACTATCAGAAATTAGAGCCCTCTGGCTCCTTGAATGGAAGGAAGCCCTCCTTCATGTCCATGAAGACATGGTTTTTAAGAAGACCCAGTGAATTAGCAAGGTCCATTAACACAGCATTGATAACAAGTAGCTTCCACAGAAGGCAACTTCCTTGGCTTTAAAGGCCTTGGCTAAGAATACTCTGAAATTATGAGAACTTTGTGCAGTTTTTGCTTTTACATTTTAAACATTAGTAGTTTACCCTATGGGACTGATGGAGGATGATCTCCTACTGTCTGGTAATGAGCAATGGATTTCCTTGTCTTAGCTGATATAGGTTACGAAATGCTGCTAGCCATTGGGTATAATAATTCCCTTTCTCATCTTTCAGAGTCATTTTTTACTGGATAACATTTTACACTGTTGTGTAATACTGTCGGCCTTTTAAATGGCATGCACAGACTCTTTTGATCACATCTACGTGTGAGTTGTTGAAATTGAAAAGTGCACAGTGTCTCAATGGAAACTTGTATCTGTGTTGTGGCTAACTGTCAACAACTTGGTAAAGTTTTATGAGAGAGAACACATTTGTAGGTTGGGGAAAGTGAGATCCAGGTCTTTTTCCCAACACCATTGCTTGTTTGTTGAACAAATAAGGCTTGCTCTTCCTCATTAGGTGGTGTGGCCTTATCAAATTTATGGCAACTCTTCTTTCTCCCAGCCAAGATCCACAGGCATCAGAAGATAAACAGAAGCACCTATATAAAGCACTTGATAATTCATATATTTTACCATAGAATATGGTTCCTTTGGTTATTGTTTACGTAAGAAGTGAACCTTGAAAAGACTGATTTGTGTGTGAGGCTTTAGAAGTCAGGTAGTGTGCTTATACTCACACCTCATGAATCTTACGTTTGCATTCATACATATAAATTATCTAAAATTTAAATGTAGAGTGACACTGAAAGGGAAGTGGACTGGTAATTTATTAGGTGATATGTTTTCCTTCTAAATTGGAGCAATCTCATGTACCATGGGTAGAATATGTTGTAAGGACTGAAGACTAAAAAAGAATCACAGCCAACATGGAGAACCAGATTTCTAAAAGTTTACTTAAGAAAAATTCTATCTCAGTGCTTTTTATTTTCCTATTTTTCCAACCTCTTCTCCCTTGTGTCTATAACCAAAATGATCTATCCTGCCTGCTTCCCGAATGTGATAGCCCAGTCATAGTTTAACTCATTCATCAGCTTCTCGTGCACCTTCCATTAGCACCATGTCACCCCTCTCCTTGCCCTAAACATTTCCCCATCCATTGTACACCAGTTGGCTTCTATTTTAAAGAACTTCCTGGCATTGAACATCAGAGTCTGCCTTGTGCCAGTTCTGGCAAATAAAGACAGCCCTCCTCTTTCCTTTAGAAACATCAGGATGATTTTATTCCACCCTTATTTTCAAGTGAAAACATGAAACTTGACTCTCTGGCTTTAAAGTCCCTCAGAAGATTAATTAGGGATTCCATTTAGGTTTTTCTAAAATGTGTGTGTATGTGTGTGCGTGTGTGCGTGTGTGTGCGTGTGTGTGTGTGTGTGTGTGTGTGTGTAAGATGAAGGGCAGAGGAACATTCTATTTGGACCATTGACAGATGTTAGAATTTTCTAGCAAACAGAACTGTTGTGCATCCTACCAGGTGCCCAATCAAAACATGTCTTACTGACATCTGAATGGAATCAGATGGAGGCAGCACAAATGCGTTTCCCCCCCCAATATGAATGGGATATTTTCTTGTCTTTCTGACACAAGACAAGATGCTAAGAATTAGAGAGGGGTTGGGCGATTGTGGTTGGCCTGGGCATTAATGCTGGGCTGTTCAGAGCCCTTTCACAATACTGAATACAACTGCAAGGGCTATTTTTACATTAATTGGAATGATTTGGCATCATAAAATATTTGAATGCAAAGGAACTGCGGAGATAATCTAACTCAACACCCTCACTCTGCAGATGGGGAGAATGAGACCCAGAGAAATTAATAAAATTGCCCAAGGTCCCATAAGCAGCCAGTGAGTCAACTGAGAATGAGACCCAGCTCTTTGTAGAATGTTCTCTCCCTTGATCTGCATAAATAATTCTGAGGCTTCCCGTCAAAGCCCAAGCCTACACCAGAGACAGAAATATTGAATTTTGGGAAAGAAGTTTAAGGTACCACTTAATCTGCATCTGCAGTGAAAGCCCAGCAGGAATCTCCAAACGACTTTCCTGCTAAAGTAGCTGTTTGAAATAGACCAGCCATTTGAAAACTGCAGCTTGGTGTAGTGGAAAGCATGTCACTGGAAGTCAAGGGTATCTGTCCAGCCCTGGCTAAAATGTTGATCATCTGGACCTTCGAAACATTAAAGTGCTTTGAAAGAATCTAAGAAAGTATTTAAAATTCAGATCTCCACACTCCTGCTCCTAGATAGGAACTGCATATGTCTGAGATAGTGCCGAGTAAGCTGCATTTTATTGACGACAGTTTCTGAAGACAAGTTACTCCGTGAAGCTTTGAGTCAAACATATGTGTCTGTGTGTGTGTGTTTGAGTGGGCAGGGAAGTAATTGATAAGAACATCATAAAGAAGTTAAATCCAGAGATTGATAAATGAGATGAAAAATAAGGTATAATAAATAGATACATGCTGTGTGGGACTGCAGTTGCTGGTATGGACAGAGATGGCTTTCAAAGACCCAAATAGAGAGGAAGAACCTGTCATTTGGAGATTTGAGGGAAAAAACAGAGTGGGGGAGCTTGTGCAAAGACTACAAGACAGGAACATCCTTTGTGTGAGCAAGGACCACCAAGAAGGGTGAGGGAGGCAGAGAGTGGATGAGGGAAAAACACCAGCCCATGAGGGTGGAGAGGGGCATGTGCATATCCTGTGTCTGTGGTGAGGAGTGTGAAATTGGAATGTGGATTTCTTCCTAATTGAATGGGCAACTATCAAGTGTTTTTTTTTTTTTTTTTTTTTTTAGCAGAAGAATGATACGATCCAATCTTTGCTGTAAAGAGATGCACTTGAACAAGCGTCCCAGGTGATTCTGACGCAAGGCATCCGCAGATGCACACTTTGCAATTCTCGGCCAACCTGTGATCTTCCGCAGTGATTTGCCTTTCTGGGTTTTAGTGTTCTTCTTTATAAAATCTGATTCATGACCATCCCTATATCACAGGAATTGTAAAAATCAAGTGTTCCCCTGGGAATATTGTGCAGCGGTAAATCTTAAAAATGTATACATTTATTTTTACTCTTGTCTCGAAAGCCAAACTGGAAGACTATTGACTGGGAGGTAATTCAGATTTTGGCCACTGGGTTGGAAAAGTCATGTGCTGCAGAACACCCACTTGTAACCAACTTATTTTTCTTCTTTCCAGTACTCATTCTAAGTGGATTTCCCTTTTGTGTATGTATGTGTTTGAGACAGATGGCGACTTTACAGCATGATGTTAGAAGAAAAAAGTGTCTGGAAAAGGAAGAAGGGAGGCAAACACGAAAAGCAAGCCTTGAATAAGCAATTTTTCTTAAAAGGAATACATTCTGGGACAGTTTATTTTTGTGATCTGCCTGGAATTTGGGGACAATGTGCTAGAATTCTCTTTTTGCCTTCAGCTGGCAAGCTGCCTAAAAAAGGTGGGGACTTGGAAGAGAGACACAGTGTTTCTGTTAAAATAAGGCTTTATTGAAAAGCAGGACCAGTGGCTAAAGTTAGTCCTTGGCTTTTTTAAAACACTGTGGCTGGGTCTACAGAACACTGAAGTAGAGAACGGAAACTATTACCCAGCTGGGCAGTTGGGCTCAAATATCTAAGTATACTGTGTTCAAACCAGCGCAGGCCAAGCTGTTTTTGGAAAAGAATATGAATTATTTGGATAATTTCCTTAATTTCCCACTTTGTGGGGTAAATATGGTTTATATTTGAGCCGAGGATGAGTTTAACATATTTTCTCTTTCCAGAGATACTTCTCTGTTGTGTTCCTTCCATTCGCCTTGCGGTTGTCGCTGCCAGCGCTTGTAGAACAGCTCCCTTTGGCCTGGGGATCATCCTGGACTCTGGTCACATCAGACTCTTTCCCAGCCTTCCAAACATCCCCCGGGTGTACAGGCCTTGCTTCTGAGTCTGTTCTGGTCCTTACAGGATCCAAAGACAAATACTTTGCGCTCACAACCGATCGTTATTTTTTAACTTTTCTGTAGGAGTCAGCCTTAAAACGTTGGCGTCGTGATTGGTTCTGCATTTTTCCTATGCTTCCAGCTCTGGCTGCAGTTCTATTGATTCCTCCTTTAACGTGCTTCCCAGATAACTATGATATTCATTAATATTTATTGAGGCTTAAGGTATGTAAGTTCTTTTATGTTGATGAGTTAATCCTGACTCATTCCCATGATACCTTTACTAGTTGATGCTGTTGCTTCACCGTTTCACAGTTGAGGAAACTGAGATGGTGAGACGTGAAGGCACTTATTCCACATGGCAGAGCAAGATGTGGTAGACTGAGGGTGTGAACCGACAAATTAGTGGCTTCAGTCCACGAATAATAATTGTGTGAGTTCTGTGGGTCAGGGGTTTGCCAAACACTGAGAATTCAGTAGAGACCAGGGTAAAGGGGGAGACTGAATTACACCGGAAAATTGTGCTAAGAGACATTATATAATTGGTGTGTAGATACAATTTGTTAGTGCATGGGAAGGCTGATTATTATAAAGACGTCAGTTTTCCCCCAAATTTTATTAATCTAGTGTAGTTTCAAGAATATTATTTTATTTAATGTAACAAATTTACGACTGTAAAATTAATATGGGAAAAGAAAAAATAGTAGAACATTATGCAATATATCTCGTAAAGGAAGAGTAAAAAGATGAGAATTCTCTTTTTGATGGTGAATTCTACTACGAAAGTAATCAAAATAGTGTAGCAGATAGATGTGTGGAGTAAAGTAGGTAGCCACGGGCTAGACAAATCTATGAAAATGTGGGATGTGATACATAAAAAATCACAAATCTCCAGAGAAGGAAGTGATTGATCAGTTTACTGATTGATCAGTAAATGGCATTAGGAAAATTGCTTTACAATTTGGAAATGTAAGCTTAAAACATTACTTCTTCCTTTACACTAAAATAAGTCACTAATCATTTATAAAGAGAATAAATTTTAAAATATGAAGTGATTAAACAACATGTAAATATATATATATAGAGAGAGGGGGGAGAATAAGTAATAAGTATATTAAGTGTATTGTACCTTATGACTCATCAAAAATATACAAAAAATTTACAAGTTCCCACATTTTATCATTAAGTCAGCAGAAATGTAAGCAGAGGTGTTATATTACTCACTATGGTGATGAGCGTAGGCAAAGTGCTTGCTCACTCAGTGATATAGGATTAGAAAGTGTCACGGTCTTTCCACACAGTGGATTTTTAACATTAACAAAGAGCTTCAAAATTTTTAAACCTATGACTTGATACTAGTCCTTTAAGATTTTATCCAAAGGAAATAATAAGAGAAGTATTCAAAAAAATTATGTATAGGTCTATTTACCACACCATTATTTATCAGAGAAAAAAGTTTCAAAATGACATAAATGTCCAACATAAGGAAATAGTTAAATTATGATATGCAGGAGTATTATGAAAGATGCAGCTGTTTAAAATTATATTTTGAAAGAATATTTTATGTCACGGAGAAATGTTTATATTAGATAAAGTAAACATGATACAACTTTATATATTTCATCCTTTAAAAAAATCTGTGTATGTGGATTTCTTTTTTTTTTTTTTTTTTACTGAATGGGTGTGATAAAATATTAAAAGTGGGAAAATGAGCACTTTGTATATGGAAAGTGAGTAAGAAGACACTTTACATCACGTATGTCTGCATTTTTCAAGTTTTTTTTTTCTTTTCTTTTCTTTTTTTTTTTTTTTGGCTTATGAGTTTTATAAATTGGAAACAAATTTTTTTGTTTGGGTTTTTTTTTTTGTTTGTTTTTTTTTTAAGAGGAAGCAAACCGACCCTAACATCGACTCAAGTCCGTTCCTAGCTTAATGGGGAAACTGCTCTCAGATGGTATTTGGGCCTGAGTAGCCATGTGTCTCCAGGATATGGCAGGCAGGTCCTGTTTCATCCGTAGAACCCTATGTATTGTGGTGTGTGTGTGTGTGTGTGTGTGTGTGTGTGTGTGTGTGTGTTTTAATAAGGGAAACTAGAGTTTTCAGAATACTTAAAGGAATGTTTGGCTCACATTGTCATTCAAATTGGTCTAATTTCATTGAATTTTGTTTTATCTCTAGTAAAACATTTTGAAATGGTCTTATGAAAGACCCTCTACAACCAAGCTATTGGCTGATCAATTTGATTAGCAGTTAGGAATTATAAATGGAAGATAAAACGGGTCTTTTCTTGTTATGCAGCCCTGGTAATAAATGGCAAGTACATATTTTTGTGAAGCTTTTATTCTTAGAAAGAAAGCAAAAGGATATAATAGGTTTTTTAAATACATGCCACATAATTTATTCTGACAAACAGATGTATTTTGTTGTTGCTATTATCATTTGATGAAATACTTTAAAACTAGTCCAAGGTGGTCCATTTTCAAATATAATACATACAGTACATCTAGTAGTTAACAAAATTTGGATGTGTAGCATAGAATGGTCATTATTTTTACTGAAAAAAAAATAAAGGCACTAATTACTTACAGACAAGATACTTAGCACAAACAGATAAGCTTCAAAATGAAAAATTCTCAGTTTATGATAATTATGTTCTCTGCTTTGTTTTCAGAGACTGATAATTTGAGGCTTTAAAATCACCAGGAAGCCATTAATTGGAATTCTTCAATAAAAAATAAATTACATAGAAGTTCATGATGAGTTGTAAAAAGCAGAGAGACTGTATTATACAGTGAGCGACATTGCTTCACTATTTATAGCCTCATGCAGATATGTCTAACAGAAAACTGTAAAGAATTTGAGATGTGCAGATAGCAATTATTCACAGATCCAAACTATCTACAGATATTTCAAATAACAGCTTTTAGCAGATCTCTGCACCAATAAAGACAGGGCTTTAATATGAAGCAGGGTTTTGCTAACATGTTGCATGTCTTGTTTTTGACATTTTCCATGGCTTTCTAAGGCCATCTCAGATCGTAGCTTCAGGAGAGAAAGATGTTTGTATCATGTGGCACAGTGCAGCCCCCCTGTAAGGGTAATGTAGCCCTCTGTAAGAGCAGGTACACTTTCAGGATGGTGTCTGTGGTACAGATGGAGGTCTGAGTTGCACTCTTTGTAAGGTCAGCTGCAGCATTCTCAGCTGCAGAATACTCTCCCTTCATCCCTTCTAAAGAGAACCAAATCACTGTAAATCCTAATCTACCATGCTCAGGGCTAGAGGTGAGAGTTAGGATAGCCTCTTTGGGATGTTCCAGGAGAAAAGCAAATCTTTGGGTTTGAGAAGCAAGCAAGTAATGATGATAAACAGGTGCTGTGTAAGTCGAGGTCAAGGGGAAATGCGAACATACCAGTCTATAATTGGATAGTGAATGTGACTCTGATATGGAAGTCTGGATGCTTTGGATCCTCTTCTCATGTGATGTCAGCATGTGAAGACTGGCATCACTCAGGCTCATTGTAGAGGGACAGAGAGAGATTTATATGAGGGTGACAAACAAAGACCATTGTCTAATGAAAAGAAAATGGTGGGACCTGAAGGGCGTAAGAAGGATGTGGCAGTTCGCTTTCAGTTTTTCTTAGGATACCTGCCTCAGCCATCTGGTCCATAGTTTCACAGTGTACCCACAGTCCGTCCACAATTGTGGGAGATACAGGAATGTTTGGAGTGTGAAGGGAAACAGGAGAGCATGGTCAGGTGTACAGACAGGAGGCATCATGATTCTGTGAAATGTGCACCAAGTTCATACTCTGTGTTTGTCAGGGTAGGTGAGGTTACGCTTCAGTGGCAAACACTCCCCAAATCTCGGAGCCTTGATACAACAAAGGTCGACTTCTCCATCCTGATACATGTTTAACATAGGTTTTCAGGGGATTCTGCTCATCACAGTTGCTCAGGTACCAAGTCTTGATCACCAAGGAAGGAAAAAGGGAATGTGGTAAGTTTTGTACTAACTCTCAAATCTGCCACTCAGAGCTAGCACATGTCTTTTCGGGTCACATTTTATTGGTGAGTGCGAGTCCCATGGTCACTCTGAACTTCGGTGAGACACAAGAATGGTCCTCGCATGGACTTGGATAGAGAGCTGGAGTGTCTGTGAGCATTCCTAGTGAGCACCTACATTAGTTTCCGGGGGCTGCTCTAACAAGTTACCACACACTGGGAGACTTAAAACAGCACACGTTTGTCTTCTTACATTCCTGGAGCTCAAAAATCTTAACAGTTTCACTGGACCAGAATCACAGTGTAGACAGGGTCATGCTACCTCCGTAAGCTCCAAGGGAGAATCTTTTTCCTGGCCTTTTCTAGTGTCTGAAGCTGCAGGGCATTCCAGAAATGTGAAAGGATTTATGTACGATATTATTTCTATAAATCAGGAAATTTAGATGAAATGGATGATTTTCTAGAAATAACCCAATGAAATTGACCAAATAAAAATTAGACATTTTTAATAGACCAAAAATGATAAATGATTAAAAAAGATGTCAGAGTTTTGGTTCTAGTTGGTTAAGCATGGGACTCTTGAGTTTGGCTCAGGTTATGATCTCCTGGTTTGTGAGATTGAGCCCCACGTTGGACTGTGCGCTGACAGTATGGAGCCTGCTTGGGATTCTCTCTCTCCCTCTCTCTCTGCGCGCCCCCCCCCCAAAATAAAAAAAAAAATATTAAAAAAACTGGTTTCTATGTAATTAAAAAGCAAAAAAAACCAAACAAAACAAAAGCATTTAGACTCAGAAAGTTTTAGAGTATATTCTACCAAAGATGTAAGGAACAGATAATTCCCTGTGCTTTATAAACTCTTTCAGGGCGTTTAAAATGATATTCAAAATGATTTTACCAGGCTTACAAGCATGGCACACAAGAATAAAATGATATAATACACACTATACTATTGATTCTACTATAGATGTAAAAAAACCTACATAAAATAACAAAGCAACAACATGAAGGGGGTGCCTGGGTGGCTCAGTTGGTTGAGCTTCCGATCATGACGTCACAGCCATGGAATCAAGCCCCGTGTTGGGCTCTGCTGACGGTGTGGAGGCCGCTTGGGATTCTCTCTCTCCTTTGCTCTCTGCCCCTCCCCCACTCTCTCTCCATCCTTACCTGCTAAGGCTTATTCTGAGCATGGAAAGATATGCAATATTTGGAAATGTCTTGATTAGACTTACTGTATTAACAGATTAAAAAGATAAACTAATATAGTAATCTAGGTTTTCTCTGGGGAGGAATGGGAGAAGATTTGATAAAACCAGTCCATATTCAATTGACATGAACTTTTGACATGCTCATTTGGTAGTATCTGTCAGAATGTAGTATTTGTGTACCTCGTCTCCCATCAAGTCCTATTTTAAGTTTATGCCTCAGGGGGGAAAATGCTTGCTAATGTATACAAAGAAACATGGACAATTCATTTCATGTTGTTGATAATAAGTAAGAAGTAAAGTCATGCAAATGGCTATCAGTGGGAGGAAACAGAAGACCTAGAAAGATCACCAAAACACTTTTTTTTGTTGTTTTTTTTTAAAAAGTAAATGCAGACTAGTCCATTCAATACGATTCTTATTTATGTTAAAATAAGACAAAAATAAAACCTAGGTATATAAATACATAGAGAAAGCCTTGAAAGATACATGCCAAACTGATAACTTTTGGTTATTTTTGGTAAGGAAAATGGGATCAGACTGTACAGGCAGGGGTATGAGTGCCTAATAACTATAACTACATATGCTTTTTAAAATAATCAAAATTCATTCAAGTATCACTTGCATAAAAATAATGTTAAGAAACAGCAGAGGAATAGGGGCTTCATTTTTAAATGACCTCATTAATCCTGTTATGTCACGCAGAAATATGTATTTCCTCTGTGGATGAAGGCATCTCTCAGTTCTCCCGAGCTTGGGAGAGCCACCCCTTTGAACAAGTAGCTGCTATTGTTGGTATTCTGTGTCCTGCAACATCCTTACGATGTATATCTGAGTTTCTTTAATGACTCCACAAGAAGGGAATGCCCTGTTTAGTTGCTTGGTTCTTACATCGAGTTTATCTTTATTCTAAAATAATAGCACTAGCCACTGGTTGGTTTAAATAACAACTCCATACAAACCAATGCCACAATCCCTGGAATTCCCAGCATTTGACTTTTTTTTACTTTCCACCTCTCCAAATGCCTAGGTTCGCAGAACCTATGCAGAAGTTTTTCATATTTATATTTTTTTACATGTGATGCTAATTCCCCCATTACTTAAATGTGATGAATTCACGTCTTTTTATGACTTAATGACATAGCCAGTGTGAGTTTATGGAGATAAGGTAACAATGCCAAGATAGAATGAAACGATATTGGCCAGTGTCTGAACATGTCTTAATGTCAGGATGCAGTAGGGCAGAGTCAGGGACAAATGCCACACAATAAAAATATTGGGTCTCTGCAGGCACAGAAACAGCTCGTAGTTCTTGTTGAATAAAACCCACAGTAAATCACATGAAATCAATTGATAAGTGATCCCAGGCAGATTAAAAATTGTCCCTTCTCCTTCATTAATAAGGTGGCTTCAGTCCAAATTTGATTGTTGATGTGGCTCACTTTGATAGACTCCTTCTTACTTACTGAAAAGAAACTTTCCATAAGGAGACATTATCCTCTCTTTCTTGTGCCAGCTTCGTATTTCCGTGTTGCCATTCAGGAGGGAAGAAGAGTGAAAAGTCCGTTGAACTGGCAGCTCTGGCCAGGGGAATTGCTTCTTGGCATTTTCTAAATTCTTCACGCCGTATTCTATCTCCCTTCGCAAATTCTACCATCAGAAAACTTTAACAAGATTACAAACAAACAAACCCAAACCCCAGTTGTCTACTCTGAGATGCCTGGCTACTCTGGACTAGGGGCAGCAGAGATACTCTGGGGCTTTGAATTCTGTCACCAGTGGTGTTCTCTGGGAAGCAGGCTGAGACAGAGATGAGCATGAAATAAGCTGATTGGCAAGTGTTCCAGGAATAAGACCTGTAAGAAGTGAGGAGAGCAGGGCTGGTCCCAACTTGCAGCTGGACCACAGTGCTGTGTCCACAGAGGCCTCATCTGATCCATTAGAAAGTTCTGGAGCTGGGATGGTCCTGCTGAGGTGTCTCCCATTTGGTTCAGGGGGCAAGTTTTTTATAGCCTGCATTGGATTTGGGCTGCTTCAGGAACAGGGCCTAAGCTGGATGAGTTTATCTTCAGCCAGGGACTCTCAGAAGGAATGCTCAGCTATCACTTAGCACATACCCAGCCACTGGGGAACTGAGTGCCTCATCTTGGAGGACAGGACCTGGCCACCACAGAATCTCTGTGGGCCACCACAGAATCTCCTCACTGTCTAATGTTAGCTAATGCTCCTGCTAATTAGATTCTAAGCCGAGCATTTATTGGAATGTCACTGTGTTATCCGTTACCCTAGTGAAGTCATTCAGCCTGTGTCCAAAATGAAAAGACTGAAGTCCTGACTGGGCCCTTCCATCTGTGAATTCTGTGTACTAAGGACTTTCTTGCTGGACCATTTTAAGCATCGGTGTCTAAAATAGAAGTGCAACAATTGTTATAGTTTCTCATGTCTTCGTTCCTTTTACATACTTTTGTCTAAACCTCTCGGGTGACTTGGGTGAGGGGAGGTCACATGCATCTTTGACAGTCTGAAGTTGTCAGGAACAGTTCCAAAATTTAATTAAGTACTGATTGTCTTCTATGCACATGAGAGAGAAGAAAAAAATCTTCAGAAATAACAGAATTAAGCATGCTCTATTTTGTAGCCTTGTAATGACCTCCAGCAAACGCCTGACCTAGTTCTGAGGGCCTTGAGTCCACTTGCGTGAACATGATGCCTTGAAAAGCTGACTAGGAAATCAAAGTCAAAAACGGGCACCATCCCTGGTAATGGAGCAGGGAGGGATGTCCTGTGTTAGTGGTAGAAAAGACAAAATTTAAAATAGAATGAAAATTGCCTCCAGTCACTTAATTTGGAGACAGCACAGGAACTGTGCAGCATTTGGGTCTGATGGTATACCTTGAATTAAAAGAACTAATCTTCAGCAGGTTTTCTTATTATCCCTATGGTGTTGGGAACAGCTATTTCCCCAGCTATATTAATGACTAGGGACAGCAACTCCGGCACTCCCGCCTGCCCCCAAGAGGTTAACTAGTAAGCAGTGCTCTGTGAAGGTCCCAGAAGGTTCTGTGTGTCGGCCTCTCCTCCCTGCTGCTACAACTGAAGCATCGTTGGTCAGCAGAAACATTGCTCTTGCTGTTTTACGTTAGAAGGTAAACTTCACATTGGGTGGCAGAGCAAGGATGATGTCAGAGGAGTCTTGGACGGTGATCCAAGAGTTTTTTCCTTTGATCATAGGAGAAGGCCCAAAGGGCATGACCTTCCTATCTTGTCTGTCCTGTGTAAGTCACTTCCGATGTCCCAGCAACATTGCCCACAATGTGACTTCTTGAACACCAGTCTTGTGAAGTACTTCACTGAGAAAACTTTTTTTTGCATTGAGTTTGAAAAAAGCTGTTTCCCACACCCCTGTCTTAAGAATTCACAATGAATATTAGCATATTAAAACACCATGTGGGGGCGCCTGGGTGGCTCAGTGGGTTAAACAGCCTTCTGATTTTGGCTCAGGTCAAGATCTCAAGGTTTGTAAGATGTGTCCTGGATCTGGGCTCTGCACTGAAAGAGCAGAGCCTATTTGGGCTTCTCTCTCTTCCTCTCTCATTGCTCCTCCCCTTCATGCCCGCCCGCTCTCTCTCTCTCTCTCTCTCTCTCTCTCTCTCAAACTAAATAAATAAACTTAAAAAAAAAAAAAAAGGCCATGCGGTCGTGCCTTAAAGAAAACAGTCAGGTGAATACATGTTTTTCCAATCTCATTTCCAATCTTATTTGATTTGCAACCATCTTTCCCCTTCCCTCTTCTTGGTAACGGCTTCATAATCACACAAAATGTACTGCAGGCCACAATTCGGGAAATGCAGCTTAAGCTGAACTGTCAGACTGTCAGGCGAGGGCACGGGCCAGTTTGGTGCTCCTCTTCTTGCAAGTCTAACCTGTCTTCCTCCTCCGGGAATCCTCTGATTACCCTGTTAATTGTAGCTCAGGTTAAGTGATTTCTCATGATTAAAAGTCAAATCGTTTTCCTCATCATCCCTCCCATTCCCTGCTTCCCCTCCCCACTCCTTGCTTTTCCCTTTAAGCCAAATAGCAGTGTTATAGCGTAGGGTCACCCCCGCTTGCTTATACATTCTCACTAGTTACAGCCATCTTAGGTCTCCACTATGCTTTGCTCATAGTGCAGCTTCAATAAATATTGATGGGTAATTGAAGAATGCAAAGTAGCGAACGTAGGTGAAAGAGTCCATCTGGAAACAGGAACATGGGTAAGAACACAGCTAACTCAGAGGCAAAGGAATCCTGGGGAAAGGCAGAGGCTCTACGAGATGGTTTTCATGTCTACCTGGAACTCAGTCCAGGAAGTGTAGGGTCCAGAGCAGCATGCCTGGGATCCAGAATGACATCAGACCTCAGTAAGGATGTGTGGAGGACGATGTGTGGAGGATGATTCCTTTGGAACACATCACAGTCCGTTTGACTGCCTTTACTCTTTTAGTCAAAATGGTGCACGAAAGTCTCATTACTTTTGTCCCACATCTAGTTTTTTATCCCCCAAGGATACTCTTCAATTCTGAAAGCCCTTGAGAAGTTCCCCAAGGTACAGTGTTTCTTGTTTCACCACACCCCCCACTTATAACATTTTCTTATTTGGTTTCTTGAAAAATGCTATAACAGCCTTTTACTGTAAATAGTGGCTCCTACCCTCAAATTTACCTCTCCCAGAAGAAAGACGCAATAGCAAATCCAGTGTGAAGTATAAGGAGGAGGTAGTGGCTATTACACCACTAGGATTCATGTGGCATTATAAATTTCTATGAAAATGGGCATTACGGAGAATCTGCTTTGCTTTCGGGCAACCTGGTTACCTTACAGAACATTCTATTTCTTTTCTTTACCTCAGAGCATGAGTGGGTAATAGTTACAGCCATGAATCTACTAGATTTTTCTTAAAATAAATAGATGGTAAGATACGTAGATCAACAGATAGGAGATATATAGCTTTATAAACTCTGGGGTTATATCAACTTTAACTTCATAAGTGTTAATTATGTTTCCTGTGTAACCTAATTTATTTAAAAAAATATGTATTGAGTATGTGAAAGTACCTACAGAGAGACACAAGAATTCATAAAATGTCCCAACACTTTCAATATAGTATTTTTCTTTTATAAATATGATTGTGAGAAATCAAAAAAAAATTTGTGTTTCATTTTATATTTAAGAGAGAGAGAGATACAGAGACAGATGTGTGAGCAGGGGAAGGGCAGAGAGAAGGGAGGCACAGAATCTGAAGCAGGCTTCAGGCTCTGAGCTGCCAGCACAGAGCCCAACACGGGGCTCGAACTCGTGAGCTGTGAGATCATGACCTAAGCCGAAGTTGGATGCTTAACCAACTGAGCCACCCGGGTGCCCCTTGATTGTGAGAGATTTTATTTTGTACTGCTCACTGCAGAAGGGAGATATTATAAAGAAGAAGCAAAATTAAGAAATTTGACTCTGGACTTTAAGTGACAAAAAAGGCCCAGCATACCCATGTAATTTCTTCATTCTTAGCATTTTAATCAGCCAGATGATGCATACTGCTTGCCATTCAGTACAGTCTCCATCCCAAGGAGCAGTATAGACTATCAGGTTTACACTGATGACATGAAGAGTGTGGGCTAATGTCCTCAGGGAATGGCTTCCAGTGGAGCAGCATTTGGGCCTTAACATTTGGACAGTCACAGGGTGAGAATGTGTTGGGGGTGTTTTTAGGCCTTGGGGATACTAATATGAAGGGCGCAGAAATGACGGAATTACCAGTCCGGCCAGGGCAGCGCTACAACACGGGACTGAAGTATACCCACTAAGTGAAGAGTAATGGCAAATGATGCTGGGCATGTCCAGTTTGGATGGGCAGCATTGCTAGGTGACAGTTTTGCTTTCCTCCTAATGGCCAGCCACTTTTACCTGCGGCATTGCAACATACTGACCTGTCATAATCCATTATGCAGTATAATGGAGTGATTTGATTCTAGGAAAAAATAGCTACTAGAGATTTTGTTTGACTTATTTTGTATGTAAATGAAAGTTCCTATCTTTATAATCATGTGTGATAGGGATCTTAGTGTACCATAAAGTCTTCTATTGTCCGTTGCTCGAAGCTAGACATGGCTCAGCCAGCTTGGCCAGATGGTGGGACAGAAAGAGTAACACGCCGTGACGTATGCACGGCATCCACCTGCAAGGGGCTGAAGAGTGTCTATCTAAGGGAGAATACATTGAACCCAAAGAGCACAAGCCAGTGCCAAACCCTTCATCATGAGACAGGAGCTTATGTTCTCCTGGTGGCTGCTCCTTGACTCTGCTCCCCATCCCACCCCTTGATGCATATCTGGGCCCTGACATGATATAAAGCCATAAATCCATGTTACACATTGGGACTCGAAAGAACATTACCTTTGGGCTCCTCCAATGGAATGCTGTGCAGGGTGGAGAGAATGCTTTGCCAGTGTCTCCTCACTGCTGTAAGGCAGCCTGAAGACAAGTACTATGCTTAATAGACTGAGGCATGAGGAATAGCTCAGACGCTCTGAGATACTCTGGAGGTTTCCAGAAGTACCTGAAGCAAGGGCTTCATCAGATGGCAAAGGATACCTATCAGGATGTGATTTCCTAGCAAAGCAGGTAAGCAATTATTGGGTAAGCAGTGTCACCCTCATTCTCATGTGTCCCCATGCTATTACTGAATGGGAAGAAAGGGGGTGGCCATAGAGCAACAAGGCTAATTTTGTAAACACAAGAGATCCAGGGCCATATGAGTGAACAGTGCACATCAGATGCACAGTGGCTGGGGGGTCACCTAAGAGTCTCAGCTACACGTGTCTGGTCTCGGAGCCATTGAAATTCCAAATGGGTGATGTCTAGGGGAAAGTGATTTTCTATGATGAACCTAGTGGCCAGGTGAAGAAAGGATTAATTACAGCATATATTTCAGACCAGGAGGCCCACTTACAAGGGTGGCGTTCAATACAGTCAGCATTGAAATCAGAAAACTTATGTTCATGCTCTTGCTCTTCGAATTAGCTGCTGTGTGCCTGTGGGTAAGATTCTTACTTTCTGAGCCTGCTTTCTCGAATACTATGTGGTCCATGAGATAACTTTGCTGGTTTGCCTCTCCTCGCCTTCTGCATCTCTATCTGTATCTCTCATTCTTTTACTCGGAATGCTCTTTACTTCCTCTTGCCTGCGTTTACTGTCTTCCCAGCTCTCCCTTTGAAAATACAAAAACCCTCAAAGAATCGTCTCAGAGTTTTTTCAGCTATTACCCCTGGGGCACAAATGAGGAAGCAAATAAGTATGTGAGAGTTTACAAAGCAATAGTTTGTAAAAAGCTTTTCAGTGATTCTTTTTCATCTTCAAACTTAACTTTCCTGATGCCCTTTTAGCTTCCCTGATGACTCATTGGTTAGTTTTTCTCCTGGACATTAACCCTGCTTGACCCTGCTCTCTTTGACACTGGTATTCATGTGAGCTTCTCCCCCTTTTGTGTAGATTGTCTCTACTTGCAGTGGTCGCTACAGCAGAGTGATAGTGAGTGCTCAAGGGATTGTTGTGGTCCATGAGACCCAAGGAAGAAATGTGTGGCCTCCACTGTGGGCTCCAGGCTGGCAGCTTCCCAGTAATATCTTCCAGGTTCCTATAGGAAACCTGAGGTCCCATTCAGTGGTTATGTGGTAGTTCCACACCCCCAGCTGATCACCTATCCCTCCTGTGGGCCATTGGAGTATTCTAAACTGAAACCAATTGGGTATGAGCTAGGGAAAGGTACGAGAAAGGGAAGAGTGGAAAAATGTGCATTTGTGTCTGTCTTTATGGTACACACATATTTGAAGGAATTATTCAAAAAATGTGTATGGGGGATGGAAATCATTTTAAACCTGTATTTCTACTCTTAGATAATATAAGATAATCAACTGGGCCAACCACATAGTAGGGGGTTAAGGAATGTTGGTTCATTTCCTGGTGAAAGTAACTATAAAATTGTGAACAGGTCACATATATTATGAATCTTGTTACATATTGAAATATATAACACAAATCCTAGGACAAAATATTGAAAGTTTTTTCCAGCTCAGGTTCTTAAGTTCTTCTCCTCGCTCCCTTCTTTTCACCCTTCCTCCCCCTTTTTGATGGACTGGCGCTGACAGTTATGTATGTTGGTTAAGTTGCTTAGAACTTCATAGCCATGCAGATTTTCTGCAGGAAGTTATTTTTCTCTCCTTGTTTGACTTGGTGGTGGCGGGAGCTTGGTGAAGGAATGTGAAAGCTCATTAGAGTTTATTGTACGGTGCAGCAGGGGGAAGTGAAATTATAGAAGCCAAGGGGCGTGGCGGGGGAGAGGCAATTGCTAGACCAGCGCTGACACCAATAACTTTTTATGAGGGTGAGTCAAAGCATCAGGGAGGCTGGAACCAAGTTTCCGCCCTCTTGAACCTATTACTGTAGATCATGACAGAGAATGGAGGGAAGGCAAGCCTCTCTCTCAGGCTGGGTAGGGAGAAAGACAAAAGTTATGGAGACAGATGTCAAGGTATTTGAACTCAAGTGGTGGTGAGGGCGGGTGGAGAGATTAGGAGAGACTGTTAATGTACCAAAAATAGTAAGAGTCAGTACCTGATTACCTAGAATAATGGAAGTCAGGAAGCATGTCCCTAGTGAAAAAATAGTGTCAGTGGGCGATTTCCACGGACATCTGAGATTGTCACTTTGTCCCTCCATTTTCATTTATTTTTTTTAAGTTTATTTATTTACTTTGAGAGAGACAGAGACAGTGCTAGTTGGGGAGGGGCGGGGGGTGGTGAGAATCACAAGTAGTCTCTGCATTGCTAGCACAGAGCCCATTGCGGGGCTTGAACCCACAAAGCCGTGAGATCATGACCTGAGCCAAAACCAAAAGTCAGACGCTTAACTGACTGAGCCACCCTGGCACCCCTTCCCTCCATTTTTATGTCCTTGTGAGAATGAAGAATCAGTGTCATGTTCAGCCTGCCGGAGAAATAGGGCATATTACGGACATGTGAAGCTTGAAAACTAGCCCCCTTAATAGAGACACTGTGATACCCTATCTTAACAACTCTTTGACCCTGAGAGTTAACAGGCAGAGGCAGGCATTGCTGGTGAGGCTGGTCCATACCGACCGCTCTTTGCCAATTCCCTTGTGCCTCCTTTCTTCAGTCAAGGGAAAGGCCTCAGTGAGGAAAAGCATAAGTGGGCCCAAACTTGATTCTTCTCTATGCTGGTGGCACCTAGATCTTTGCATTTCCTAGAGACGCATTCTCCTAGGACATTTCTAACCCTTCCGGTGGCCTCAGCTGTGCCAAGCTCAAATGGGAGAACTGTTTCCTTCAACCAACCAGAAAAGAACTAAATTAGTAACAACTTGCTCCGGGCCACAGCTTCTAACGTATGTCTTTACACTTTCATCTCCTCTAGTGTCAGTACTCCACACATTTGCCTCATTAGTTTTTCTTTTTTTCCTTCTTTCTTTTTCACACTAATAAATATATCTGCCTCTGGATGTTACTAGAAGGAGATGCAGAATCCTTTGAATGAGACCCCTCAATCTAAAGCTTCACCCATTATATAAAAAAAAATGCAAACTGCAATAACAGCCCAGGATGGAGAGTGTGTAGGTGCCACAAAGGATGCCAAATTGTTAGCACTTACCCTCTGCTCCCAACTCCGCACAGCCCTTAAGCAAATGCTCGGGCTGTGGTCAGCTTTGGTAGGGGCGGGTGCACCCAGGCAGGGGTGCAGACTGAGAATAGAAGGGCTCTCTCTGAAATTCCTTAGAGCAGCTTTCTGTCCTATATCAAAAGATCGCTGCATTGTATGGGAGTACAAAATGGGGTTCCAGACACCGTTGGGTCTGGATGGCTCATCTCTCCGCTTTCTGCCCGTGTGTGGTCACTGTGGTGCTGCTCCATTAGGATTCTTGGAAAGCAAGGACTTCTTGGATGGCACTCAGTGGTCTTTTGTGCAGACCCGGAGGCCAGCCTCAGTGAGGTTTCCACGCATGTGAAGAAGAGGCTGCATGTAAAGAAGTGGGGAGATGGAGCTGATTGCAAGGCCCTGGAGTCCAGACCTCTTGCCTTTAGCTTACACTGACTTTGGCATTCAGGAGTGTCATTTGATACACCTCCTGGAGACAGAGGTGGATCAGCCCCCCTCTGCTGACTCCAGGGTAGCCACGCACACCCCCCCGCAGTGTTCCCTCCTGGGCTGGGGGCAGCGGGAGCAGCGCACGAATACTTGGCTGCATCTTCACACTGAAGCACCAGACCCACTCTGCTTTCCCCGAGAGCTCTGTGTTGGGCATATGTCCAGCTGAAAGGTTTTCCCTTGTGGTTGCGATGAACAAAAACAGCAATGGGAGAGGGCCCCCTAGAAAAATGACCGCCGTCTTATTGTGTCCTCAGGCTGTCTCCTCTCCCTGGCTACTTTTCCTGTAGAGGAACATGCTACAACAGGATCTATCCTCGTTCCTCCAGGCTCTCTCTGACCTTTATTTTAAGTATCTTGTGACATGTGTACATGTGTTTTTATTGCAAACTGCCTCAGATCCATTTGGATATGGATGCTATACAAATTATAAATAAATAAATACATGATAAAGAGAGGAGCTCTTCCCTGCCAGCTCGTTGCTTAAAAAGCAGCAAGTTTGCACTTGCGTGACTCTGCTTTTGCTGGGCCCCATGCCGGCAGCCAACAGGAGTGAAAACAAAATCTGTCCCTTTCAGCACCACACATTCCTCTCCTGAGCCTAGGGGAAGAGGTGGCAAGTATCATTTGCCAATCCGCAACCAGATAGCCTTGTCTTTCCTAAATTCCACATATTTAAGGAAATTCCACCCAGTTTGGGGGAGTCAGGCTGGTAAATCAGGTAGTCATGGCTCTTCCTGCTGGGTTCAGGACACCTCTGCCTCATTCTTTCCCCGCCGTTCTACGCAGCCCCTGGCTCACTCTCCTGTTCTGCCCTCTGCCTGTCCCTTGGGAACCTTGTTTTTCTCATAAGCAAATGCTCCGCTGTCCTTCCTTTATTTTACACATCAGCGTCTTGGCACTTGCTTCAGTGCGATCTAGGCTTCCCCTGAACTCCCATCACTTCCAAAGAGGGCATCTGCTTATCGTTTTGGTAGTCCCTTTAGTCATCTCGTGCTTACTTCTCGTCTTGCTGACTGTCTCTTTCAAGACAGGGTGCTGCCTTTGAACGCTGAAGCCCACCTCTTGTCTTTTCATTTTGAGCAGAGAACATTGGGCCCACTTAATAGGCTGTGGAAATCGTTCTGGGTGATTCTTCTCCATGTCCTTTGATTTTGGTTTCCATTTCTCCTGTTTTAGAAGTGGCCTTCTTCCTTCCGAAGGCTCCATCTTCAGCTTTGGCCTAGATTTCAGTCACTCCCTTCGACTGCCGCTCCTTACCCCATCAGTCTGACCCTGGTTTTCTCATGACTCCATTTACTTCACCTCCATGAGTTCTATCCCCATCTTTAAATTTAAAAAATATTAATGAGCTAGAAACCCTCATTCTACCGTGTCACCTCCATAGGCTATTTTCCTCTTGCTGTTTTTCTTATCAACATCAGCCTTTTGGAAGGAATACTTTGGCCCTCTTGCCATTGCTGTGTGATTCTCAATACCACCACCATGAGGAAACTACTTTAATTTTTTCTTAATTTTTTTTAACATTTATTCATTTTTGAGAAAGCATGAGTGGGAAAGGGGCAGAGAGAGGGAGACACAGAATCTGAAGCAGGCTCCAGGCTCTGAGCTGTCAGCACAGAGCCCAACGCGGGGCTCGAACTCAGGAACTGCAAGATCATGACCTGAGCTGAAGTAAGACGCTCAACTGACTGAGCCACCCAGGTGCCCCAGGAAACTACTTTCTTAAATATTATCTGTGGCCCCTTATCTGCCAAGTCAAGTAATTCCTCCCACCTTACATTCTCTGGAATATTTTCTTGCCCCTCACCTTGTGCTTCCATTTCATGCTATGCTTTAGGTCCTACTACCTCTAAAATTATTCCTTTTCCATGTCATTTGTTGCTTCATTGAGTTCTTTGCTTTGCCTTCTCTCCTGAGATTCAGTTCTTAAATCCCAGTTGTCTACTTGGCATCTCCTCCCACATAAAGTTCTATCCCACCAGAATCTCAAACTCCCCTTTCCTCCGTCCTGTTCTTCTACTGAAACCAAATGGCTTCTTTCTCCAGGATACCTTTTCCCCAGTGTCTGAAATCTGCGTGTTTACTCCAAGTACTCCTCCTTCCATAGTTCACACATCTGATCAGTTGGTAAATATTGTCATTTCCCCCTCACCAATGTCTCTTACATCTCTTCTCTTTCTTTCTATTCTTGCTAGCAACCTTCTGGTTCAGATATCTCTGCCTCCTCCCAAAGCATTCCATTAAATGTCATGGATATTTGGAAGGCGAAAATCGTTTGTAGCCTGAACCGAAGACATATAGATGATTCTCTCTTTCACTCCTCTTGCCTCACTATGGATATGTAGACTATGACAAAAATCAGTTGCCTGGGTGGCTCAGTCAGTTAAGCGTCTGACTCTGGCTCAGGTCCTGATCTCACTGTTTGTGAGTTAAAACCCCACATCTGTCTCTGCTATCAGCACAGAGCCCACTTTTGATCCTCTGTCCCTCTCTCTCTCTGCCCCTCCCCCACTGGTTTGCTCTCTCTTTCAAAATAAATAAAACTTAAATTTTTTTTTAAAGTTCACTTCTATACTCTTAATGATGGTTTTGTTGTCCTGCATGATATAACTTTATTTAGCTTATGTTAGATTTTTATGGAAAAACGATACTGTTTTTAAGTCAGCTTGCTCTGTACTGACTGACCTATTTACTCAGAAAAAAAAGAGATTAATCAAGTGTAGCTTGGGGTTGGCAAATATCAGAGGTTGATCACATGGAGAAACCCAGAAGAGAATGCCCACAGAAGACAGCAGAAAGTAGGAGACATTTTAGCAGCTATAGGCTTCAAAATGATATAAGAAAGAGTTTTAAGTGGAGCACATTGCTTCTAAGCAACAAAGTAGTGTTGATGTCATATAGCAAAGAATAAACAAGGAATAAACAATATGCAAAGAATAAACAAGGACGGGGTGGGGGGGGCATGAAAACATTACAGACAACATGTGGTGAAGACCAGAAAAACCCACGCAAAATTATAATAACAGAGACTTTATTGCAGCAAAAACATTGTATACCCTTTGTGCGATATGTTTATGTATAGTATATATACTTATAAATTAATTTTATTCATTTCTGTGTTGCTTTATGGATAAATAATTGTATTTTTCATTGTAAAAGAGTAGTTCATTTTATATATATATACATACACACACACGTGTATGTGTGCATACGTGTGTGTGTGTGTGCATATGTGTGTGTGTATGTGTGTGTGTATCTCAAGTTTCTTTTTCATTTATTTTCTTATGCTAGTTAAAAGAGAACCTTGCTAAATTTTGGGGTGTGCTAAATAGAGATACCTCGAACCTTCCAGTGGTGGTAAACAGAAATAAAGATGAGTACCAAGAAATGTTAAACAGCCTCCTTAGATCTCACCTTATTATTTATTTTTTTTTTTTTTACAGATTTCTCAGGGACTTTATTTGCTGGATCTTCTACCATCATCAACTTTTTCTACTTCTTCATGAAAAAGTAGTTCATAAATAAGAAGTGGGGAAGACCATGCATTATACTATAGAGATACAAAGTAAGTTAGTCTTGAATTCTACTCAATAACAATTCAAGTTACCATTAAGAGCTTACTACATACCATACCATACCTGTATACTTTATAGGCATTAACTCACTTGATCCTCATAGAATTTCATAAGGTATAAATATTATTCTCATTTTGTTTTTTTCCCCTTTTTTTATTTTTCAATATATGAAATTTATTGTCAAATTGGTTTCCATTCAACACCCAGTGCTCATCCCAAAAGGTGCCCTCCTCAATACCCATCACCCACCCTCCCCTCCCTCCCACCCCCCATCAACCCTCAGTTTGTTCTCAGTTTTTAAGAGTCTCTTATGCTTTGGCTCTCTTCCACTCTAACCTCTTTTTTTTTTTTTCCTTCCCATCCCCCATGGGTTTCTGTTAAGTTTCTCAGGATCCATTTAAGAGTGAAACCGTATGGTATCTGTCTTTCTCTGTATGGCTTATTTCACTTAGCATCACACTCTCCAGTTCCATCCATGTTGCTACAAAGGGCCATATTTCATTCTTTCTCATTGCCATGTAGTACTCCATTGTGTATATAAACCAGAATTTCTTTATCCATTCATCAGTTGATGGACATTTAGGCTCTTTTCATAATTTGGCTATTGTTGAGAGTGCTGCTATATACTTTGGGGTACAAGTGCCCCTATGCATCAGTACTCCTGTATCCCTTGGGTAAATTCCTAGCAGTGCTACTGCTGGGTCATAGGGTAGGTCTATTTTTAATTTTTTGAGGAGCCTCCACACTGTTTTCCAGAGTGGCTGCACCAGTTTTTATTCCCACCAACAGTGCAAGAGGGTTCCTGTTTCTCCACATCTTCTCCAGCATCTATAGTCTCCTGATTTGTTCATTTTGGCCACTCTGACTGGCGTGAGGTGTTATCTGAGTGTGGTTTTGATTTGTATTTCCCTGATGAGGAGCGACGTTGAGCATCTTTTCATGTGCCTGTTGGCCATCCAGATGTCTTCTTTAGAGAAGTGTCTATTCATGTTTTCTGCCCGTTTCTTCACTGGGTTATTTGTTTTTCGTGTGTGGAGTTTGGTGAGCTCTTTATAGATTTTGGATACTAGCCCTTTGTCCGATATGTCATTTGCAAATATCTTTTCCCATTCCGTTGGTTGCCTTTTAGTTTTGTTGGTTGTTTCCTTTGCTGTGCAGAAGCTTTTTATCTTCATAAGGTCCTAGCAGTTCATTTTTGCTTTTAATTCCCCTGCCTTTGAGGATGTGTCACGTAAGAAATTGCTACGGCTGAGGTCAGAGAGTTCTTTTCCTGCTTTCTCCTCTAGCGTTTTGATGGTTTCCTGTCTCACATTCAGGTCATTTATCCATTTTGAGTTTTTGTGAATGGTGTGAGAAAGTGGTCTAGTTTCAATCTTCTGCATGTTGCTGTCCAGTTCTCCCAGCACCATTTGTTAAAGAGACTGTCTTTTCCATTGGGTATTCTTTCCTGCTTTGTTAAAGATTAGTTGGCCATACGTCTGTGGGTCTAGTTCTGGGGTTTCTATTCTATTCCATTGGTCTATGTGTCTGTTTTTGTGCCAATACCATGCTGTCTTGATGATTACAGCTTTGTAGTAGAGGCTAAAGTCTGGGATTCTGATACCTCCTGCTTTGGTCTTCTTCAAAATTACTTTGGCTATTTGGGGCCTTTTGTGGTTCCATATCACTTTTAGGATTGCTTGTTCTAGTTTTGAGAAGAATGCTGGTGCAATTTTGATTGGGATTGCATTGAATGTGTAGATAGCTTTGGGGAGTATTGACATTTTGACAATATTTATTCTTCCAATCCATGAGCAGGGAATGTTTTTCCATTTCTTTTTATCTTCTTCGATTTCCTTCCTAAGCTTTCTATAGTTTTCAGCATACAGATCTTTTACATCTTTGGTTAGATTTATTCCTAGGTATTTTATGCTTCTTGGTACAATTGTGAATGGGATCAGTTTCTTTATTTGTCTTTCTGTTGCTTCATTATTAGTGTATAATAATGCAACTGATTTCTGTACATTGATTTTGTATCCTGCAACTTTGCTAAATTCATGTATCAGTTCTAGCAGTCTTCTGGTGGAGTCTGTCGGATTTTCCATGTATAATATCATGTCATCTGCAAAAAGTGAAAGCTTAACTTCATCTTTGCCAATTTTGATGCCTTTGATTTCCTTTTGTTGTCTGATTGCTGATGCTAGAACTTCCAACACTATGTTAAACAGCAGCAGTGAGAGTGGACATCCCTGTCGTGTTCCTGATCTCAGGGAAAAAGCTCTCAGTTTTTCCCCATTGAGGATGATGTTAACTGTGGGCTTTTCATAAATGGCTTTTATGATCTTTACGTATGTTCCTTCTATCCCGACTTTCTCGAGGGTTTTTATTAAGAAACGTTGCTGAATTTTGTCAAAGGCCTTTTCTGCATCGATTGACAGGATCATATGGTTCTTATCTTTTCTTTTTATTAATTGATGTATCACACTGATTGTTTTGCGAATGTTGAACCAACCCTGCATCCCAGGAATGAATCCCACTTGATCATGGTGAATAATTCTTTTTATATGCTGTTGAATTCGATTTGCTAGTATCTTATTGAGAATTTTTGCATCCATATTCATCAGGGATATTGGCCTGTAGTTCTCTTTTTTTACTGGGTCTCTGTCTGGTTTAGGAGTCAAAGTAATACTGGCTTCATAGAATGAGTCTGGAAGTTTTCCTTCCCTTTCTATTTCTTGGAATAGCTTGAGAGGGATAGGTATTATCTCTGCTTTAAACATCTGGTAGAACTCCCCTGTGAAGCCGTGTGGTCCTGGACTCTTATTTGTTGGGAGATTTTTGATAACCGATTCAATTTCTTCGCTGGTTATGGGTCTGTTCAAGCTTTCTATTTCCTCCTGATTGAGTTTTGGAAGAGTGTGGGTGTTTAGGAATTTGTCCATTTCTTCCAGTTTGTCCAGTTTGTTGGCATATAATTTTTCATAGTATTCCCTAATAATTGCTTGTTTCTCTGAGGGATTGGTTGTAATAATTCCATTTTCATTCATGATTTTATCTATTTGGATCGTCCCCCTTTTCTTTTTGAGAAGCCTGGCAAGAGGTTTATCAATTTTATTTATTTTTTCAAAAAACCAACTCTTGGTTTCGTTGATCTGCTCTACAGTTTTTTTAGATTCTATATTGTTTATTTCTGCTCTGATCTTTATTATTTCTCTTCTTCTGCTGGATTTAGGCTGTCTTTGCTATTCTGCTTCTATTTCCTTTAGGTATGCTGTTAGATTTTGTATTTGGGATTTTTCTTGTTTCTTGAGATAGGCCTGGATTGCAATGTATTTTCCTCTCAGGACTGCCTTCGCTGCATCCCAAAGCGTTTGGATTGTTGTATTTTCATTTTCATGTGTTTCCATATATTTTTTAATTTCTTCTCTAATTGCCTGGTTGACCCACTCATTTGTTAGTAGGGTGTTCTTTAACCTCCATGCTTTTGGAGGTTTTCCAGACTTCTTCCTGTGGTTGATTTCAAGCTTCATAGCATTGTGGTCTGAAAGTATGCATGGTATGATTTCAATTCTCGTATACGTATGAAGGGCTGTTTTGTGACCCAGTATGTGATCTATCTTGGAGAATGTTCCATGTGCACTCAAGAAAAAAGTATATTCTGTTGCTTTGGGATGCAGAGTTCTAAATATATCTGTCAAGTCCATCTGATCCAATGTATCATTCAGGGCCCTTGTTTCTTTATTGACCGTGTGTCTAGATGATCTATCCATTTCTGTAAGGGGAGTGTTAAAGTCCCCTGCAATTACCACATTCTTATCAATAAGGTAGCTTATGTTTATGAGTAATTGTTTTATGTATTTGGGGGCTCCCGTATTCGGCACATAGACATTTATAATTGTTAGCTCTTCCTGATGGATAGACCCTGTGATTATTACATAATGCCCTTCTTCATCTCTTGATCTCACCTTATTAAAAAAATATATATATATTGTGGTGGGTCGCCAGATAAGATAAGATAAAATAAGAATTATTGTGGTAAAGTATATACACTCAAATTTGCCATTTGAGCTATTTTGAAGTGTACCATTCCCTAACATTAGTTACAATCACAATGTCTGTGAAAAGCTATTTCCATTTTCTCCATCTCAGCCCAAGCAGGAGTCTGTAATAGTTAAGTAACAACTTCCATTTCCCCCCACTCTTCAGTCTCTGGTAACATCTAATCTATGTTCTATCTCTATGAATCTGCCTATTCTGGATATTTACTGTAAGTGAAATCATGGACTATATGGCTTTTGGGCCTGGCTAAATTCACTTAGCATGTATTCCAGGTTCATCCATGTTGTTACATGTATCAGAACTTTATTTTTTATGATTGAGTAGTAGTCCGTTGTATGTATATGTCACATTTTGTTATTCCATTCACCCATCAGTGCACACTTAGGTACCTATTTCTACTTTGGGGTTATTATAAATAATGCTTCACTAAACATTGACACACAAGTATTCTCTTTGGTCTGTGTTTTGATTTATTTGGGGTATATACACCTACAAGTGGAATTGCTGGGTCATTTGGTAATTTTTTATTTAGTTTTTGAGCAACTGCCAAGTTGGATTTCACAGTAGCTGTTCCATCTTACATTCCCTTCAGCAGTGTTTGAGGGTTCCATTTTCTCCACATTCTTGCCAACACTTACTTGCCATTTATAAAATTATAGCCTTTCTGGTAGGTGTGAATTCATAACTCACTGTGGTTTTCATTTGTATTTCCCTAGTGACTAATGACATCGAACATCTTTTCATGGGATTGGCCATTTGTATAACATCTTTGGAGAAGTATTTATTCAAGTTTTTGGATTGGGCTGTTTGTCTTTTTGTTGCTGAATTATAGGAATTATTTATATATTCTAGTTATTAATTGTCATATCATATGTAAAATTTGCAGATTTTCTCTCCCATTCTGTGAGTTGGCTTTTCACTTTCTTGGTGAATGTCCTTTGATGCACAAAAGTTTTCAATTATGATGAAGTCTGATTTATTTTTCCTTTTTGTTTCTCATGCTTTTGGTGTCATATCTAAGAAGTCACTGTTAAACCAAATTCCATGAAGATTTAACCCTTTTTCTTTTTACTATGAGTTTTTTGGTTTTAGCTCTCGTATTTAGATACTGATCCATTTTGAGTTAATTTGTGTATATGATGTGAAGTGGGGGTTCAACTTCATTCTTTCACATGTGTCAATTCAGTTGTACTGACACTGTTGTTAAAGACTGTTTTTTCCCTAATGAATGGACATGGCACCTCTTTCAAAAGTTAGATAGACAGATAGGTTTATTTGTGGATTCTCAATTGTACTTTAATGTTGTATAAGTCTACACTTACATCAGTATCAAACTGCTTTGGTTCCTTTAGCTTTCTAGTAAGTTTTGAAATTAGGAAATTAGAGTCCTCTGATTTTGTTCTTTTTCAGGATGGTTTTGGCTATTTGGGACCTTTTGTACTTCCATATGAATTTGAGGGATCAGCTTTTCCATTTCTGCAAAAACACCATTGGAATTTTGATAAATTGTCATCTTCAGAATATTATGTCTTCCTACCCATGAACATAGGGTATCTTTCCATTCCTTTAAGTTTCTTTTAATTTATTTTGGAAATGTTTTGTAGCTTTCAGTGTATTTGTGTTTCATCTGTTGGGTTAACTATATTTCTAAGTATTTTATTCTTTAGATGCTGTTGTAGATGGAACTATTTCTTACATTTCTTTTAAGATTGCTCATTGCAGGTGTATAGACTCACAACTAATTTTTGTTTGTTGAGTTTGTACTTTGCAACTTAGCTGAATCTGTTTAGATAAAGTAGTTTTTTGTGGATTTTTTGGGGACTTTCTATATATTAGGATCATGTCATTTGCAAACAGAGATAGTTTTACTTCTTCCTTTCTAATGCGGATAACTTATTTTGTTTTTTCTTGCCTAATTGTTCTGGCTAGAACTTCCAGTACTGTTGACTAGCCATGGTAAAAGTGGGTGTTCTTGTCTTACTCCTGATCCTAGGGTGGGGAGCTTTCAGACTTTCTCCATTAAGTGTGATGTTAACTGTAGGTTTCCATTAATGCCCTTTATCATGATGAGGAAGTTTCCCTCTATTTCAGTTTTCTGAGTGTTTAATTAATTAATTAATTAATTTACTATCAGAAAGTGTGTTAGAAAAGCATCAAATGCCTTTTCTGTTGATTGAGATGATCACATCCCCACTCCCATAGTGTCTCAGTGTGGTAGATTGTATTGATTTTCTGAGATTTAACCACCCTTGCATTTCTGGGCTAAATCTCACTTAGTCATGATGTATAATTCATATTCATAAAAGGCATTGATGTGTAATTTTTTTTTTTTTTGCTTGTGTTTATCTGGAGTTAGTATCCAAGTTATGCTGGCCTCAGAGAATAAGTTAGTTTGAGAAGAATTTATGTTAATTCTTTGAATGTTTGGTAGAATTCAACAGTGAAGCTATCTCATCCTGAACTTTTCTTTGTTAGGAGGTATTTGTTTACTATTTCAGTCTCTTTAGTTATTATAGGTCTGTTGAAATTTTCTATTTCTTCCTGAATCAGTTTAGATAATTTGTGTTTCTAGAATTTGTGCATTTTATCACAGTTTCAGAATGTGTTGAAGTACCGTTGTTGATAGTATTCTCTTATTTCTCTTTATTTCAGTAAAAACAACTTATCCTTTCTTACATTTCTGATGTTAGTTATTTACATCTCTTTCTCTTTTTCCCTTTGTCAGTCTAGCTAGAAGTTTTTTTAATTTTGTTAGCCCTTTGAAAGAACCAACTCTCAGTTTCATTGATTCTCTGTATTGTTTTTCTATTCTCTATTTTATTTATACTATTCTTATAGGTTTTTTTGTTTTTTTTGTTTAATTTTTTTTACTTCCCCTAGCTTTGGGTTTACTTTGCTCTTCTTTTTCTAGTTCCTTAAGGTGTAAAGTTAGGTCACTGATTTGAGATCCTTCTTCATTTTTTAAATGTAATTATTTATAGCTATAAATTTCCCCCTGAGTACTGCCTTTACTGCATCTCATAAGTTATAGTATACTGTTTTAGTTTTCAGAAGTTGTAGTATACTGTTTTAGTTTTCAGTTGTCTTTAATTATTTTCTAATTGCTTTTGTGATTTCTTCTTTGACCCATTGGTTATTTAAGACTGTATTGTTTAATTTCTACATATTGGTGAATTTTCCAGTGTTTCTACAAAACTATATATAACAAGATATTTTGTATGATTTCAGTCTTTTAAAATTCATTAAAGCTTGTTTTCTGGTCCAGTATATGGTCTGTCTTGGAACTTTTTCATGTGCACTTGAGAAAAATGAATGTTCTGTTTTTGTTTAGTGGAGTGTTTTCTATGTGTCTGTCAGATCTAGTTGGTTTATAGTAGTGTTTAAATTCTCTGTTTTACTTTTAAGTGCGCTTCCCACCCAGTGCAGAGCTCAACACAGGGCTTGAACTCACAACCCTAAGATCATGACCTAAGCTGAGATCAACAGTCAGGTGCTTAACCATCTGAACCACCCAGATGCCCATAAATTCTCTATTTTCTTGTTGATCTTCTCTCTAGAAATTATATCTATTACTAAAGGTGTTTATTGAAGTATCCAAATACTATTATATAAGTGTTTATTTCTCCCTTCAGTTCTGCCAGTGTTTGTGTCATCTATTTTGGGAGCTCTGTTGTTTTGTGTATGTTTATAATTTTTATATCTTCTTCATGAGTCAACATTTTTATTAATATACAATGTCCTTTTTTGTCTCTTGTGAGAATTTTTTATTTGAAGTCTGTTTTGTCCAATATTAGGATAGCTACCCAGCTCTCTTGGTTACTGTCTGCATGGATTATCTTTTTATCTCCTTTCACTTTAATCTATTTGTGTCTTTGCATCTAAAGTGAATCTCTTGTATTTAGCATATAGTTGGATCATTACCAAAAAAAAAATCATTCTGAAATCTCTGCCTTTTCATTGGAGAATTTAATCTATTTATATTTAAAGTAATTACTGATAAAAAAAGGACTTAATTACTTTATGCTATCTTTGTTTTATGCTTCTTTGTCCCTCATACTCCCCATTATAGTCTTCTTTTGTGTTTGATTGATATTTTTATAGTGAACCATTTTGGTTCCCTTCTCATTTTCTTTGATATATTTTTAATACGTTTTCTTTGTGGTTACCATGGAGGTTATATTTAACATCCCAAATTTATAATGATCTAGCTAAAATCTATATAACTTATCTTCAGTAGCATACAGAAATTCTGCTTCTATATAGCTTTGTTTTCCAACCACCCTTAATGTTGTCAGAAATCATAGCTTTATACATTGTGGACCCATTAATATAGATTTATAATTACTTTATATGCTTTTTTCTTTTAACTCCTATATGAAATAACAAATAGAAACCAAAACACTATAATACTGGATTTTATATTTTCCCATGTATTTACTTTTGCCAGAGATTTCTATTTCTCATATGTCTTAAAGTTACTGTTTAGTGTCCTATATTTTAACCTAAAGGACTCCCTTTAGTATTTCTTATATGGCAGGGCTAGTGGTAATGAGCTCTCTGAGCTTTTGTTTAGCTGATAATGTCTTAATTTATTCCCCATTTCTGAAGGACAGTTTTGCCAAATAAAGAATTCTTGATTGACGTTTTTTTATTTCAGCACTTTGAATGTCATTCTGCTGTCTTCTGGCCTTCATAATTTGTGATGAGAAATCTACTGTTAATCTTATTGAGGATCCCTTGTATGTAATGAGTTGCTTCTCTCACTACTTTTAAGATTCTCTCTTTATCTTTTGATAGTTTATAATGTGTCTTAGTGCGCATATTTTTGAGTTTATCTTATTTAGGATTTGTTGAGCTCCATGGATTCATAGATTCATGTCTTTCATCAAATTTGGGAAGTTTTGAGCCAGTATTTCTTCAAATATTCTTTCCGCCCCTCACCACCCCTTTTTTTCTCTCATCTCCTTTTGGACAACGTGTATGTTGTTTTTTTGTTGGTATTCCACAAGTTTCTTAGTCTCTGTTTACTTTTTTTTTTCTCTCTTTTCTCAGAGTGAGTAATTTCGGTTGTCCTATATTCAAGTTTATTAATTCCTTTAACTCCTGGCTTTTAAAATATTTGTTGAACCCCTTTAGTGAATTTTTCATTTCAGCTATTATAATTTTCAGCATGATAATTTTTGGTACCTTTTTAGTATTTCTGTCTCTTTATTGATATTCTCATTTTTCTTATACATTACTTTCCTGATTTCCTTTAGTTCTTTGGCATTGTTTTCCTTAAATTGTATATATTTAAGACAGTTGTTTTAAAGTATTTATCTTCAATTGTAATGCTTGAACTTCCTTAGAGATGGTTTCTGTTAATTCTGTTAATTTCTCTGCATACACGACTGATTTTACATGTTCTAATTTACTAAAGAAACTCTTCCCAGCATTTGTTTTCAGGCTTTAGGTAGCCTGTTGTGTATTTTGACTGTTGCTTTTGTCCCAAGCATCTGAGTATTGTGAGTTTAGCTTTCAGTGTTTCTGAGCAGTGATAACTGCTCTTCTGTTCTGAATTCCTAGTTAGGTGAAACAGATGGGTACCTTTTGTCAGTCCTTCAGATCACTCTTGGTTAAAACAGACATGCACAATAATTTGTGAATAAGCTGTACTCTGCTCCCTCCCAAACCAGAGCCCAGGGTCTTACAGTTGGAATCTGTACTGCTGCTGCCTTAATATTACCACTATTCTGGGGAAGGGATTGGCTTGGGTGGGTAAAAATGCCACAAAGTTCTTCTGGTACCTTGAAGTTGGCTTTTTCTTGATGCCACAATCACTTGGTTGCTGTAAATTTTGTTTTTCACAGTTCTGGTAGAGTTGATTCTGACAGTTTTTGTTTGTTTTTTAATATTTTTGTGGAGCAATGAGAGCCTGGAACTGTCTATTGCTGTTTTGCTGATTACACTCCCATCCTAAAATTAACCAAAAGTCCTTTGGGAAAGATTTATGAGAATCCTACAATTTCAGAACTGCGGTAAGCTTTTAGATCATGTAGTCTGGAAGTTTATAATCCATCACCCCAGAGCAGCAGGGGTTACATGGAGGGCCACCTCAGAAGGCTTGAGTCTCTTTACCAACCCTCTCCCCCATCTTCACCTATAATCACTGACCTTGCCATCCTTACTTTTATTTTTTTAAATGGTAAACTTTCATTTGAATCAAGAGTTTTCAGCTTAAAAATTTTTAGAAACCACTAATTCATGTAAAGAGCTTAGTTCAGGACTAGGCAAGGAAGGTTCAGGTTCCTTATTCAAAGTCATTCAGTTTCCCAGCTACTTAGTTAGTAGCTGGACAAAGACATGTAGGCATGCTTGGGAGGATAATAACTTGGTGCCTTTGTTCAACATTTAATTAGAGCAAAGGCACTGTGCTATGCAGAAGGAAAGAGAAGGGGATTATTGTGGCGCTTCTCAATCCTTTTCTATCATCCTCAACAATGTAGTTGTGGCTACAAATGTGTGCCCTCTCCCAGCACAGCTAGCCTCTGAATTTAACCAGATTGTATCTTTTTGGAAGACAACTTATCAACTATTTATTGTGACTGGAAAATGCCTCTTGGAGCATTCACTGCTCCTTCTACCATAATCTGAGGGGCTAGCAAAGTAATTTTTCTTACCACATGTAATTCTGTTCCCTAGAGGAGATCTAGAAACTAAAATCTTCTCCATTTTGTTACATTTTCAGTTCCACTTATATAAGGCCACTAGCTCTGAATACATGAGAATATTGTATGGTAATAGTGAACTGTTTTTGTTTTTTTTTTTTTTTCATTTTTCACTGTTTTTGAGCAACAAAAGGGAGCTTAAGTGATTATTGAATAAGGCATTGACACCCAGGACAGACATGGGACACCAGACATAATATCAAGCTAGACCTAAAGAGAGGTTGGAAAATTTTCTGCTTAGAAGAAATAGCAGTCTCCATTGGGTGGGTTTCACTGCAGTTATTAAAGAGAGTGAGCTGGTCTGATGCAATTAACCTCTCATAGTCTCTTAGAGTCCTAAGACTCCATCTTTTATAGTAATTAAATAATTTCTGATTTCACATATCTTCTATGGATATGACAAGTCTTATTTTCCTTGGTATAACTTAGATATTTAATATTTATAAATATGTAATATTGATATATATACACAAAAATAAATATATAATATTTGTATATACACATATCTTTAATTGATTGTATATGAGTATGGAAAACATGATAATAGCACTCAGAAGTTGGTAGAAGCAGCAGTTTTCAAATCCATGTAATATTATATCTAAATAGAAAGCAATCAGCTTGGAGGTTTTCTTGCTGACTGGTATATTGACATGATTGTGATACCTCCAGCTGGCTTTTTCACACTGAATGACAATTACACGCATGCCCCATGATAGTTGATGCTCACAGAGCATAAAGAGAAAGGAAAACAGTGATCTTAGGTCCATGAGGGAAGGCTATAACCACGGACAAAGTAAGCAAACAGAAACCTAGCTAATTGAAAGGGAGGATAGTTAAAATTTAGCATTGTTGAATTGGGAATAGCATCAATGTCAAAGGGAACTTGGATTTCACTGGGTGATTGAAAACTAACATGGCAAATTGTTTCTTTCTTCGAATTTATGGCACCAAAATAAGCCAAGGACTTTCCCCCACTGTGTCATAAAAAGGGAGCCATTGAATATACATGTCTGGAATGAGTTTGGATAAAAGCTGTTGTTCTCTAAAAATATTTTACCTTTTGCATATTTTAACTGTGACTTATGGTTATGTGGCTTTGCATTCACATGAACATTAGTGACTTCTGTTTGAAAGTTCTGAGTATCTGAGTCTCTTTACCATCATGCAACTCTGTCCGTTATTCAGAGTAATAACACTTCTGATTTTTAAGCTAAGGAATAATATGTACATATGAAATTAGTCATAAACAATGAACAGTGATATATTAAGGCAAAAAATATTAAAAGTTCTCCTTTGCATGTTTCAAAGAGGTACCTGAGTTACAGTGGAAAGATCTTGGTGGGAATTCAGAAAGTTTGGATTCAAGTCTCCACTCTGCCACTTGCTGTGGTTTTTGTCAAGTCATTTTTGTTCTCTTAGCCTTTCTCCCCTCTCACATTTGCACTATGGAGACAGGAATTTTGCTTTCTAATCCCTGGGTTATTTCAAAATAGTATGTAGAAAACCATGTGGAAAAAAAAGTGATATGCAAATGATGTGGATGGTGATGCTCCCAACTAGAAATTAATCTTTTCAAAAATTATGTTTCTTTTTTTTATAAGCCTCTAGCTTTTATTTATTTTTTATTTTATTATAAAAATTATGTTTCTTACATGCTATTTTACATCTTTTAAAGACAAAGCATAACCAATAACCAGCCATCTTTCCATGAAATAAGAAAAATTTCATTATTATTTTTACCTGAATTGACAATGAAGAATAATGGAAAAAAGCTAAGTGGAAGCAAGAAATAACTAAATGCTATCAACTAACAGAGCTTATGTGTGTTGCTTCACAACCCTGAGGCTTTATTTATTTATTTTTTATTGTTCAAATGCAGATATTCTATTTTCTAAGTTCCTTTAAAATGTTATGATTTGGTAAGTTTTATCTTCATTTATCCTATTATTCTCTCTCTCTCTCTCTCTCTCACACACACACACACACACACACACACACACTCCTCTCTACCACTTTTTCCTTCTCCTTTAACAAGGTCTTCATGACTTAGCTCAGATGTCACATCTTCCAAGAATTCTTCTCTAATTTCTCCTCCCAACCTCAGTCTGGCTTAACTAAGTCTTCTTTAGGTTATGTTAATACCTTATGCCTAAGCTATATCATTGGACGCTGCTCTTGGGTTAAAAAGAGTGTATGTGTCTTTTACCCCAGCTACAATCTAAGACTCCTAAAAGATAGGAGTCATGTGCTATTCATTTGGGGGACTAGCATTTAGTAGATTCTTAGTAAATGTTTCTTTACTGAGTGAATAAATTAGTAAATGGATAATATATGAGAAGCTCTTTGAAAAGAAAAGACAATGTGCAATGTGATATTTTTCAAATATAACTGCAGGAGGAAGAAGTATTTATCTAGTGAAACAGTACTATATTTGGAAGCAAGAAATCAGTTATTGGGCCATTTCTACTAATTTGATGAGTAACTCCAGGAAAATCACTTGAGCTCTCTGCATTTAACTTTCCATTCAAAAATGGGGCAATCTTCATTTCCCATTGCCTGCCTCATTAAGAATGTCACAGAGGCCAAAACTGGAGCAGTTATGTGATATCTGCTGATTTTGAAAAATAAAGTTATGTTATGCATTTTAGGGGCTGCATTAATACCTGTTCATAGTCAAACACATATCTCACTTTATACTGAAAAATTCCTGAAAAGTTTTCTCTAAACAATTCAGAATTAGATAGCAGTTTAAGTAGACTGAAGAAGATTTATATTTAAGGCATAGTTTTGGTCTAAGACCAGTTTTGTAGTATACCGAATCCTTTTGAAAGGGAAAAATTATTTATAATTTATTTTATAATTTAGAATTTTCTTGTAACACCAGTTTCTTGAAGTAGCACCCTCCTATATCCCACCACATCTCTTCTTCTGCTCTGCAAGCCATTGTTGACTAACAGTGGAGAAGAACTATCCTCCACTGAACCGTCTGTATTGTCTTTGGGATGTTGAATTTTTGTTCAGGAGCACAACCTCTGTCCTGCAAATGATAATTTCCAGCATTGCACACAGATATCTGTGTCTTTGAGAAATAAGCAAAGAAGATGAGTCTTTCTGGAACTTTGGGGTGTCTTGATCCTAAACTAAAATAAAAAGTACAACTCTTAATTCCCTAGAAGAGTAGGGATTTTTTTTCTTTTAAAACAAAGTATTTTTGTTTTTCTGTTTGGAAATTGACCTCACAGTAACAAATCCAGAGTTAATTTCTCATGTAATTATGGAATTACTTATCTCCATTTTATCAGGACACTTCTTGTTCTCACCCAGGCAAGAACATAATTTAGGCTTTGCTTAGTCTTCAGTTAAGAATACAAACTGCACAGTGTTTAGATTTTCCTTGTTATGAAATTGTTATGGGGTTTCTTCTTAAGTGTCCCACTATGCTTCTGTATGAAAATTCTGTCTCATGGGAGTAGGACATCTCTGTCTTGATTGCTTTTTTCTTTTTGAATCAACTGGATCGAAGTATACTGTATGTATAATAAACTGTACCCATGTAATTCCATGTAGCCACCACCACAATCAAGGAGCAGGGCATTTCCAGCTACCTCCAAAAGATCCCTCATGTCTCTTTGCATTCACTTCCCATTCCATCTCAGCCCAAGGCAACTGCAGATTTGCTTTCTGTCAGCATAGATTAGTTTGCATGACTGTCTTTTATTGAGCCCACCTTCTTAGAGTTGAGTTTCTTTCTAGGGAGACAAACTATATGGCTGGATTGAAGGAGAAGGCAGAGCTGAGGCATTTATTTAATCTTCAGATGTGATGAGCACTAAATTTTTGTGGAAGCAAGGATTATCAGAAGTCATAGGCCAGGTAGTTAGTTTCCTTTAGAACATGGGTAACAAAGAACTACGAAATAGGAATGAAGTTTGCATCTGGGTCATTAAAACCAGAAACACCCAAGAGGAAGTTCAGAATATGCAGCAGCTATGATGAAGGAACTTTTCCATTCTTCACATGAACTCGATCTTATGCTTTTAGCCATCACTAAACTACTTGGGGGGTCTGATATTTGTTTTTTATACACTCACCTTTCAGAAGTGAGTGAAGTTGTTTCCCTTTCATCATGTAAAGTTATGAGATATAAACTCTTATTTTTAGGAGTGCAGGAATTTGTTCCATTCAAATTTTGAAAGTGGTCAAGGGACAGGGCCAAGACTACTTATCTTCATTTGGCTTTAGTGCAGTAGTTCTGACTACTGGACATTTGACTTTATACGGCTAAGAGTCAAGAGCTGTTTGGTGAGATGTTTGCAAAAGGATTGGCATGAAATTGCCCGACTGGTATTTTATGCTTGTGCCACAGTCCAGAAATAAACATTACATTTCTTTCTCTAAATATATTTGTGTCCTGGATAGCCAACTGACAACTATTGTCTCTTTCTTTCTTTCTTTCTTTCTTTCTTTCTTTCTTTCTTTC